>NW_023425353.1:48228645-48481145 GCF_014108415.1 Molossus molossus
TCTTTTCATACATCTGTGGGCCATTTGTATGTTCTTTTTAGAGAAATGTCTATTCAGGTCCTCTGCCCATTTTTTTTAAATTGGGTTGCTTATTTTTTGGTGTTAAGTTATAGGAGTTTCTTGTTATGTATTTTGGATATTAACCGTTTATCAGATGTATCATTTGCAAATATCTTCTCCCATTCAGTAGGTTGTCTTTTTGTTTTGCTCGTGGTTTGGGATAATGTTTTTCTTGACCCTACTAAGGAGCATGCTTACATTGGTGCAGAGACCCACAATAACTCCACAGCTATTCCACCATCAATACCCCCTCTGCCAACGCCAGGAGACATAAAGCCAGTAGAACCGAAGACGAATGGGTCATGGTGTCTGCCTGGATTCTAGTTTGCATAGGCCTTACTATTACAGCTAATAAAACAACACTATTACAGAATAGCCTCTGCTCTGGTATAATAAGATTTTTGCAAATTCAAAAGTCCTTCAGTAAATGTTTATTGAGTTCCTACGATGGTCCAGGTATTGTTCCTAGCGGTGGAGGAAGGCGGTTAAAATCATTCTTCTCATGGAGATTATGTTCTAGATTGGGAGGGATAGAGGTAGCCAAGCAACTAATGAGATGAATCAGGCGATCTGAAAAATTGCTAAGTCTTATAGACAAAACAGAAGTATGAGAATAACGTGTCAGAGGGTGCTGAAGCAGGGTGGTTGTGGAAAGCTTCTCAGAGATGATCGATCGTTAGTATCACAAGGAAGAGTTATTTTATTTTAAATGTCTCTGCTGTTTATTCTTAATTCCCCCAGCCTTTAAGCTTGCCCCTGATGTCAAGGTCAAGTATCTTCTGAAACCTGACTATTCTGCTGGGCTGCCACAGGGTCAGTGTTTCTGGTGTATCTCATGCCAAGTGGCTACGGAGTGGGCCCAACGCATGAGTGTGCCGCTGTTCCTCTGTTCTCCTGTTGATGAATGCAGGTGTTCTCTCTTACTTCCCATCTTTACGATGGACTTTTAAGGCAGTTTAATTCACAAACCCAGAAAGCTCGTCATTTGCTCATACTGACACATGGTGATGAAAGTGAGTTATTGTTCCTGAATAATGCTGCAAGGAAGCCTTCCAACTGGCAATTTTCAATAATGCCACATTGGCACCCCTCTGAATTACTATCTGCTTTGGCTAATTCAATATGACAGGTTTCTAAAGCAATTTGGGTTCATGTGAAAACAGTGATGGAGAGAGTATTCAAACTTACTTAGAGGGTGAGGGAAAGAACTATATTGCAATCTCCTTGTAACACAGACACAGATCAAGGTCTCTTTGGATTCATTTCCTGGAGGCGTTAAATATGTTTTATTATTTTTTTTCTTTTTCAGTCACCTTTCAGTTACATCTGATAATTACATTTTATCTGTCATGATCCAATTTACCCCAGAGTGTAGAATCCGCCAGCTGATTCTCCAGTGCAGAGGCTACCAAGGCTATGAAGTGGAAACAATATTTCTTAGTATTAGAGAAATTCCAATTTCTAAAAATTAGGTCAACATATGCCCCTCATATAAAATCACTCATGAGATAGGATTCCGAATATCAACGTTCCTTCTCTTTCCCGTTTCCACCTGGGTGAACCAAAGCTGGCTTTCCAGATGGCAGGGTGTGGGCCAGGCAGCATGCTATTAGTATAAAACTGTAGGATTTAGAGTCGGAGAACCTGGTTGGAGTCCCCGCCAATGCCACCTATGAGTGTGAACTTGGCTCAAGGCCTGGCTCATTGTAAGCATTCAGCAAATATGAGCCCCGTTTCCTCCTTCTCCTCTACCCTCTTTCTTCATGCATGGCCCCACATGCTCAAGGAGAACCTTCCTACCATTCTGTCCCTCAGCTCCTGTCAGTCATGCTGGCACAGGCCAAACACAGTCCTGCTGCAAAGCTGCTGAACGTGCATTTCCTTCTGCTTGATAGGACCCTCCCCGCAGATCACTGCAAGACTTTCTACTCACTTTTAGTTCTTGGCTCAAACACCACCACTAAGAGCAGCCTTCCCACCCTCTAACATATCACCCCGATGGGTTTTCTTTAAGGCTCCTCTCACTGTCTTAAGTTACCTTGAGGTGTATTAGTTTGTTTTTATTATCTGTTTCCCCCTTTCAACCCTGAGCTCTATGGGGGCAGAGGCCTTGGTGACTGTGGGTGTACCAGCACCTGGTACGTATTAGGTGCTCAATAAATATTTGTTGCATGGAAGTTATTGGGACCTCCCTGAGAGATGGAAGAGCCTTGCATGGCTGTTCTGAACATCAGATGATACAGGTTTCGGAGAGTCATTTGGAAATTAACCAAACTTATTATTAAGCCTTCTGCACCTCATCCATGAAGCACCCCTTCCCATGGCCCCAGCCTGAAGTGTCCTTGTCACAGTCTCGCGGCATTTTCTGTAAAGGTCTCGCTGTTCTGACACGTAATTTACCTCCTGATACCTTTCATTGACAGACATTTCAAATGAAACTTGGAGGGATTTGAAGCAAGATGAAAAATTCGCCAGCTGGGAAATCGGTACTCGGCGCAGAGTTGACAGATGTAAGTACGCAGAGCACGCAGCCTGTCCACCATGCCCAGCATCCGAGGGAGACTGGATTGAGCACTCAAGCTCCACACAGATTTCCTGTGCCAAGTTAGGCTTAAAGAAAATGCCATCCTGTGCCTGGTTTGGAGGAGGCGGGAAACAGATGCAGAAGGTTCCGCTTGGTGGCAAGCATGGTGGTGCCACAGGCACAGTGATGGCCCGTTTGTGTCCCTTGTGTTTCTTTAAGACAGTAGCTCTGTGATGAAGGAGGACAGTGCTGATAATGAGCAGCCAGGGACGTCCTGCCCACGGACAGTAGAAATAAATTTTGTCTCGTCTACCTACCTTTGAGGAAAATTTTCAACCTTTACTATTTATAACCTTTCAGTCTTCAATCAAGATGTAGTATGTTGGCTTTGAAAGAGCTTGATTTAAATTGTGGAGGGAAAGGAACGGGGAGGGGGGGGTTTCAGAAATCTCAATCCGTTATTGATGATGTTTAGAAAGATGTGTTTTTTACAAGTGAGAAAATTATCCTGATGGAGGCTGAATCAGGCAGCAAACTGTGTTGATTTCCGAGGGGGAACCCCTCCCTGGCTGACACCTTGGAGACACAGTTTTCAAGGCGCTGTGGCTTCTCCCTTCCCCATCTCAGTTTTTCCAAGAAATTAAAAGGAGTTATTTAAGTGTCAGTGGAAATTGCAATTTCTAATTTAAGAAAATGAGACCAAATTTTGAATATGGGGAGAATTACTTCACCTGTGGCTCTCAAAATGTATCATCTCCCTCTATTTTGAAGTATAAGACTTTTGTAACCTGAGTTCAAAAAGGAGAGTGGCCGCCCTGGCCGGTTTGGCTCAGCGGTTAGAGCGTCAGCCTGCGATCCAGAGAGACCCGGGTTCAGTTCCCGCTGGGGGTGCGTACCTCGGTTGCAGTGTGTCCCCGGCCTTGGTTGGATCATACAGGTGGCGGCCACTCGGTGTGTCTCTCTCACATCGATATTTCTCTTTCCCTCCTACTCTATCTGAAGATGAAAGAAAAAATGTCCTCGACTGAGGATATATAAAAAACAAAAACAAAAAATGGAGAGTGAACATCCAATCTGACTTCTGCTCTTCCCTCCTGAGAGGACCTCAATCCTGCCCACACCTCTTAGGACATGGGATATTTTGGTTAAATTCCCAAGAGAAACCGTCACAAAAATACTCATATCTACTGAAAAAAAGAAAAAAAAACACAAAAAACAAAGTTTATAGCACAGGATTTTGATTCAAAAATATTTTAATTATATTGTTGTTATTTTTTATTTGAGTGAAAGTATTGAAACACCAAATGTGTAATATGGGCCATGCCTTAAAATGAGCACATGATCTGTAAAAAAGATAAATACACTGACTGCCTAGAGCCTCTTAAACTTACATTTCTCCTTTTAGACTACCCAAAAATAAGAATGGGTATTTTCCTACTGAAGATTTCTTGTAGGGAGTTTTGTTGAAAGAGGAGAGGTGAATTAATTAGCACAGGAGAAATCACAAAGTAAGTGGAGCCCTGAAATACAGCCCATTCAGACTGTTGAAACACCTCTCTCTCTCTCTTTCTCTCTCTCTCTCTTTGTTTTTCCTGAAGCTCCTATATTTTCAAGAAAATAATTAGAGCCCTGGCCGGTTTGGCTCAGCGGTTAGAGCGTTGTCCTGCGGTCCGGAGAGACCCGGGTTCGGTTCCCGCTAAGGGCACGTACCTTGGTTGCAGTTTGTCCCCAGCCCTGGTTGGGTCGTGTGGGTGGCAACCACTCGATGTGTCGCTCTCACGTCGATGTTTCTCTCTCTCTCTCTCCCTCTCACTCTATCAGAACAAAATACCGAAAAATGTCCTCGGGTGAGGATAAAAAAAAAAAGAAAGAAAGAAAATAATTAGAAATAGAAGGTGAATCTTAAATTCCTAAAGGGGTCCAAGGGTTTCATCTAACTCAAGGTCAGGCAGCCCCAGGGAGGACCGACCCCCAGATGGAATTTCCTTGAAATATCACACAAGTGCTTCTTTCGCTTGTTTACTTGTTTTGGAGGATGAACAGCTTCCACCGGCTTTTGTGAGGAAAATAACATTTGAGCTCTCAGATTCAGAGAGAAGGCTTTGCCCCTCTGACTTCCCTGCACTGTTTCTTTGGAAACTTCCGTGCAGAACATTTCGTCTTCAGTGCAGAACAGCACGTCAACACATGCAGAGGATTCTCCGAGATGCCGGTGATGTGACAATTTCCCCCAGGCCCTTATCTTCCTATTCCCCAACCTGAAAATAAATAACAGATTCAAACTCTGAGTTTCAATTGTATGGTGTTTGACCCAAGGCTGTGCATTCTCCGTAGATTTGAAGGAGAATTCCCTCAGCTCAGGTCTGTCAGTTCAGCCTGTGCTCAGATTTGCTTGTTCTTTACTTTCTGCCTCTACCTCTGAGCTTACTTCATATTGTCACTGATGCACTTTCCTAAATACCACTTTCAGTTGGTTACTTCCTTGCTTAAAGCACTTGGTGACTCTCAGCTATCGATTAAGTCACAATTCTCAACCTGGCGTTCAAGGCCAAGCACAGCCCCCTCTCCTCCTCCTGAGAGATTTCATGGTGCATCTCAGTGCTCATGCTGGGCCTCACCCACACTATCGATGGACTCGGAACGTGCCCTGCATTTCCTATGCCCCTGATGTAGTCTCTGCTTAAGACTTTCTCCCTCCCCTTTCTTTTTACTTGTTCAATACTATTGTATGCTTTCTAGATCAAGTACTATGCAAGTGCTTGACCACCTCTGATTAAAATAATCCTTCCTTTTGAATAAGCCTTTTTGTCTTGAATTTATTTGCTCTGTTTTTTTTATTTTTTTATTTTTTTATCCTCACCCGAGGATATTTTTCCATTTTTTTTGTACAGATAGAGTGGGAGGGAGAGAGAGGAAGGGAGAGAGAGACAGAAACATCGACGTGAAGGGACACATCGAGTGGCTGCCACCCGCACGACCAACCAGGGCCGGGGACAAACTGCAACCGAAGTACATGCCCTTAGCGGGAACCGAACCCGGGTCTCTCCGGACCGCAGGCCGACGCTCTAACCGCTGAGCCAAACCGGCCAGGGCTGCTCTGTTTTTTTCCCCTCCCCCATTTATAAGCGGTGTCTGAAACTGAATATCTTACAGTCCAAGGCTGTGATTCATAACTTTGTGTACCTCTATTCACTTCTTAGCTTGCCATCTTACACATGATAGATATTTTGCAAATATCTATTATTTGTTCCCAAAAGTGAGACAAGCCTCTTTCTAATAAACAGGAATTCTAGGTGGCTTTCATTTCTTCTTTTTTTATTGTATTAAATTTATTGGGGTGACACTGGTGAATAAAATAATATAAGTTTCAAGTGTACAGTTCTGTGATATATCATCTGTGTATTGCATTGTGTGTTTTCCAACCAAAGTCAAATTTCCTTCCATCAACATATATTTGACTCCCTTTACCCTTTATTATCCATGCCCCCCTTCCCCTCGGTAACCACCATACTGTTGTCTGTGTCTATGTTTATTTGTTTGTCCATTTGTTGCTTTCAGTTTTAAATTCCACATATGAATGAAATTGTATGCTTCTTGACTTTTTCTGTCTGACTTAAGAGTCAAATAAGGTTTTCTGTTGAGCATCAAAAACCATATCAGATCACTTACTTCCAGAATGTGGGTTGTTGTGTTCAGAATCTGAAAGGTCCATCTAAAAGAGTGGGAAGCATATTTGGAGGCAGGAACATGCTATGTCTAGAAATAAGGAGAGAGGGTTACCCAGCTCACCCCATAAGTGGCCTATCTAAGGTGGGGCAGTAGGAGTCGCTTACTGTGGGGCAGGCAATCAACAGGTGCATAAAGAATTTAAAACTATCGTGAAACCAACTAAGAATTGTTTTGCTTCTTATCACCAAACACTAGCATTTCTAAGCAATGTCAGTAATAGAGTACTTATTCCTCCCTAAAATGTGCATTTCTGTTACTGTTAAATTTTAATAATATAAGTAAGCACCCAATGAGCACATTATTGCTATCATTGTTGTTGTTGTTGTTATTGAATAAATGCCGTGTTCTACACGGAAGTGAATTCAGAGGAGTCTCAGTTATTCAGACTGGCACTCACTGCCTCCATTTCTTCTCAACAAGAAAGAGCAATGGTTCTGGATCTTTCTCTTGCTTCAGGCCAAGCTCTTGGGTCTAGCCCCGTGGTACCATGTATTCTTGCATTTAAATAGTTGATTTAGAACAAACAGTAGAGCACAGTGATTGTACAAATAAATAGGCCTTGAGTTACATTAATCCTGCCATTCTGCGGCCACTTGTGGTTTTTGTCTGTGCTTAACTTTTGGATACTTCTTTCTAAGTATGTGATTTTGTGCGGTGAGTGCACAGTTTAGTTTATACACGACATATATTTGTTCCATTTCGTGATTATCACGGAAAATCATTTCTTCCATATAGAGGAGGGGTATGTTAAAAGTGATTACTCCTGCCCTGGCTGGTTTGGCTCAGCAGTTAAAGTGTCAGCCTATGGACCAAGGAGTCGTGGGTTCGATTCCGGTCAAGGGCATGTGCCTCGGTTGTGGTTTGTCCCAGCCCTGGTCAGGGTTGTGCAGGAGACAACCGATCAATGTGTCTCTCTCATGTCGATGTTTCTCTCTCTCTCCCCTTCCCACTCTATCTGAAGATAAATGGAAAAATATCCTTGGGTGAGGATTTTTTTTAAAAAAGTGATTACTCCTAGAGGCATATTTAGTAAGAATTCCCGTGCATCAGATGTGCTTGTTTTGCTGGAGAACAGTTTCTCAGGTCGCCAGACAAGGCTCTCCACAGCTGTACATGTCACCTTATTAGACTTTCTCTGAGAACACTTGAGACATGTAGTCACACCCCTATGCCCGCCTGCTCTACTCTGTCATTCTTACCCATTTGTTTTTCTCCACAGCGCTTACCACCCCTGATGTATTATACGTGAGTGTGTGTGAGTGTGTGTGAGTGTATGTTCACTTGTCAGTATTGTCTCCTCTGCTAGTCTCAGCCATGGGGTCAGGAAATTTGCTTTATCAGTGCTGTATCCTGGACACCTTTAAGGCCATCTGACACGGAATCAACACTCAATAAATACTAGTTGAGTGAAAGAATGAATGAATGAATGAATGAATGAATGAATGAATGAATGAATGAATGAGAGAAGTGTCATACACCCCACAGACACCTGAACAGACCTTCCGATGGGTGAAGAAGCTTTTTGCCTATCCTGAAGAGTGTGGTGTTCTTGAAGTAGATGGAAAAGTACCCCAACTTCCTTACCCACTGACTCGGCCTGCAAACCCGACTCAGAAGGTGGCGGCGTAGTAAAAATGATCAAATGCCCTGTTAAAGAAGAGCAGGTGACAACGTCCAGGCATGTCCCCTCCCCGGGCCCGGGAAGGAAGGACAGCTGGGGTCGGGAGGCAGAGCCCAGCCTCTGTGGCAGCCTCTGCCTGGCTCACGGCCTGCCTGCTTTGGCACAGACCCCTTCCAGCACCCGCTGCTGGCCAGTGTTCCGTGTCACCGCCCAGCTGTGAGGGGGGGCAGGACTGAGCAGCAAACCAAAGAGCTCGGAGGAGCCAGGGAACTAAATGCAAAGCTTCAGAGGGGTAGGAGACCAGGGTCGGCTCAAGTTCCGCCAGAATAAAGGTCCTCTGGGGGGGGGCAGGATAGGAACCCTTCAGTCCAGACCCAGCTGTGTGAAAAGGTGGGCTGTTTCAAGCGTCCGTGGACTGAGGATGCCTCTGCAAAGGGGCTCCTGATTTTGTCTCACATTTTGAATCCCTCACCCACACCCCACTTTTTAAAAGCGATTCGTAGATGTTTCAGATACTTTAAGACAGAAAAATTTTAAAGGGCATACTCTTTTATTTAAACCATTAAAATTCAACGAACACAGCTATACCAACATAACAGAGTTGTAACAACACTGAGGAAAGTAGACAGAGCATTTCCCTAAATTTGACAGTATTATAGAATATTTTCAACTTTTTCTAGATTCTTGCCTTTCCAGTTCTGATCCGTACACACACACATTTGTATTATGGCGTCAGCCTGTATCCTTAATTGGCTGGCATCTGTTTTCTGGAAGGAGTTGTTTTCACTTGTGACCAGTGCAAGGCATGGCCAACGTCAAGGAGGAGGTGAAGGGGTGAGAACATCCCTAGTAGATGCATGCTTAGGGGGAGGTCACCCAGAACCACAGGCTGAGCTTGTGAGATAATACAATGAGCAAGATGTCAGTGGATATACTAAGGAAGAGAGAACAAAAGTGCCTAGAAGTGTGGATAGGAATCAACTCGAAGGGATATAGGTGGGGTAAGAGAAAAATGAGGAGGAAGAGGGTATTAGTGGGAATTAATGAAAGGAAGGTGACTTGAAGTTCTCTGACATTCAGTTTGGCTGACTTGTGTTTTATCGGGATGGTTTCTCCATGAGATCTAGAATTTCTGTCATTTTTCTACAGGCAGAGTCACAAAGACGGCAGAAAGACTGATTTGAAATATTCTCCAAGATGGGCTTGGTTATACATGTGAGTCCAGAAATTGGTCTGTCATTAATAATGTTTTCGGAGAAACTGACATGTCATTTCTCACTGATTTAAGCCTCTGGGAGGCTGAGAGAGGCGGAGTATAAAACAAAACCTGTAAACTGTCAGAAGGAAGTACTCACAATAAACAAAGCCGACAGTAAGCTAACCTGAAATTCAGCGGTGATGTTGAGAACTCTTGATCATGCTGGATGTATTAGGCTCTTAAATCATTTCTCTGATTACAGCTCAGGGCCAGGTGTTAGATTTGTCTATGACCTATAATGTTACCCATTTAAACTCACTCTTGTTTGTTTTTGAGAACAGACTGTACCCATGTGTGTGTCAGGAAGTATTAAGCGCAGTCACTCTGAAAGATACCACATTGAAAAAATGGTTCATCTAATTGGCGGCATTTAGTTTACAGAGACATGAATTATACCGTGTGGACACTGGAGGAGTCTACAGTGTCCACACCTGGTGGCACCAGACATGTCTAAGTAGCAACCTAAAATAGCCTGCTGATACATTTCCTAGATGCAGAAGCCACCCACAGCCGGGCTGAGTTTATTGTGATGCCTTTCTGTTTCTGATGATCTGTCTCGAATGACCTGCACAGTAATGCGCTAGAAGCATGATGGGAAACTCATCAGAGATGTGGGTGTGCCGGAGCAAGCCCGGGCCCAGCCCTGTTTAAAGTGCTGCAATGGGCTCTTGAGTGCTCCTTACTGCCATCCCACCTGTGCCAAGGTGAACAGGCACAACCAGCTGACGGTCCCAAGCAGGGGCCTTGAGAAGATCAGAAGTGTCTGTGGCAAAGGTTCCTGAACTTCCCTGTATACTAGCAGCTCCTGGAAAGTGTCTAAAATCCTCCAAGGCCCAGGCTATACTCTACACACAGAATTCCTAAGGCTGGGATGAAGGCTTCGATCGTTTTATAAATCTCCCCCAAGGTTTGGATACATAGTTGTAAAATAAAATAAGGTATAATAAATGCTGAAGAGCATTGCAGAGATGCCTGGAGCAGAGAAAAGCGAAGGTGTCTTTGGCAGGGAGGAAGGAGGGTGTTCTAGGCAGAGAGACAATGTAAGCAGAAACAGAGATAAGAACGTGTGTGGTGAGCCAGTGCGATGTTCTTCTGGGCTGTGGCCTGGAGGCATGGAGGACAGCCGGAGAGGATCAGGGAGTAGGAGAACACGCTGTAAAGGGGCCAGATGCCAGGCCGATGCAATCGATGTGTAGTTTCATAGACAAAGGTAACCATTGCAGAGAAAAGGTGTTTTGTTTATTTATTTTTTAATGAACACAGCACCAGTGTGTATAAACTGCTTAGAAGAAAGCAGAAACTATAAACTTATATCACATTAGGAGAATAATGTTGCTTTAAAATGACTTTTTCTAGCTTTAGTTATTACCTTACCTCTTCATGATTTTTGTGTACAATTTCCTAATATGTTTCTTCAAATTGACTTATTTTTACTTAAATATATCTTTAAAGAATGTCTATCTATATCTATCTATCTACCTACCTACCTACCTACCTACCTACCTACCTGTCTATCTATCTAATACTTCTATAACCCTTAATGGAAAATTAGTATCACTTTTCATACATAGAACTTTAGTCTTAGAAAATAATACTATAAAAATAAAACAAAATTGTTTCTTGTGAGATACTCTCACCTGACAGTAATTCAGAGTTTGAGGCCTACTGTCTTCTTGAAAAGGGAAGATTTGCAAGTGGGGCTCAAGACAGAGCAGCACTAAGCAGAGTGGTGGCCATGAGGATGAAGAAGAGGAGTGGAAATGAGACAGCGCGAGGCAGCTACACCCCGTCTTTGGCCACTGGTCCTTATCGACTGTGCAGGGGGGTGATGAGTCTCTTGTCAGTGTTACCCCAGAGAATGGAGTCAGTTTGCCACGTATCAGCTTTAATGCTAAAATACTGGCAAGGGACGTGGCTGAGAAACACAGTAAAAATCACAACAGGGAATCTTTGAAGGTGCCATCAGAGCTAATCATCCCCTTTTATTCTGCCTGCAGAAAAGGCAGCTCCTGATGGTTTGATAATCCCAGGAAGGATGTAGTTGCTCTCAATGTGAATGAATTTAACGGGTAGCATATAATGTCACTAAATATACTTGAATTTAGAGATTGTCATTCTGAAGATGCAATATTGAGTAACATGAGAATTTGGAATACCATGGAATTTGAAAATGGTGTGCTGCATGGCTTTTATTTTATATGGGCTCATTTTATTTTGGTGATGGTTTGATTAGGTTGGCAGCAATGGAAGCCCTGTGGTGTCCATGTGTGTGTCTGCAGGTCTGTGCTATGTTCACTCAGCACTACAGTAAATGGGAAGTTTACAAAGTCAAGTTTTAAAATGACTATGCAAAGATACAATGAAAGAAATCATCCTGCAGTCACAGAGCAAACACTATGACCCTATCCTAAAGCCAGTGACACATAAGACACACAAGAACACGTAACTCTTTTTAACCTTCTGAGTTCTCTTAAATCCTCTTAGAGGCTTAATGTTGTCTGTATCTTGAGTTACAGGTGCTTTGTTTGTGTAGACTATTGGTGAACTCCAATCTAGAGCCTTCTACGACTGTATGACTTAGGCATTCTGCAGATAAGTAGATCATGTTTGGCAGGCTGACCTCGGATTATTAGTAAGATCCAGTCATGCTGGAGACAAATAGGCTTCTGTTCTGTTAAACTCAACTCTCCTATTTGCATCAATAGCACTTACCTTTATCTTGTTAATTGTCTTAACCATCTTCCGAAGCTGCGTCCTCTTTAGAATACCTGATGAAGAAGAGCTCATGTCTCTACTCCATTATTGACAACCCATATTCCCTTCAGCTACAATTCAAGCTGTGGTGTTGTGACAAGAAAGGCCAGCAGGGCACATGCTAAATATGTATAAATAACGCTTATAGGCTACCAAGTATCCTTCGTGGGGCAGGGTCTGTGCCAAGCACATCATATAAGTTGTGAAACAGCTTAAAATTCACCACAACATTATTGCTGTTTATTATCACCATTTTATAGATGAGGAAACCAAGAATCAGAGAGGCTAAGGGACCAGCCAGAGTTTGCACAGCTAGTGAATAATAGAACTGGACTTGGAACTAAGGTTTGTTCACAAAGCCTGATCTCCTCTATTTCTCTACACTGCCTCCAAATGACTGTGTCTGGTTGCTCTGCTCCCCAGGGTATTGTGACTCAGTGATTAATGGGTGTCCTGAGGAATCACTGCAGGGATAGATTTGATAGTCTTTCTGAAGCAGAGCAAGGGGTATGTGGCTGCTGCTACCACCCTGAAGAGCTAGCATGTGGGACTGGTTGTGCATCATAGCCAAGATAATCCAAGTGCTAAACAGACTGACCCAAACATGTTATGACCCAAACACAACAAAAGCTTATTTCTTATTTATTTATTTTTGTTACAGATATTTCTCCTTTTTCCCCGCAGACAACCTCTTTCTATCCCGCCCCTCATCCCTGGCATTGTTTTCTATGTCCATTGGTTGCACATACATCCATATAAGTTCTTTGATTTATCTCATCCCTCCCCCTGGCCTCCCTCCTCTGAGGTTTGTCAGTCTGAACCATACTCCTTCCTATGCCTCTGAGTCTATTTTGTTCATCAGCTTATTTTGTTCATTATATTCCACAGATAAGTGGTTTTTGTCTTTCTCTGATTGGCTTTTTTCACTTAGCATAATACTCTCCAGGGATTTCTTAATCACATGATTGCACAGGGCAATTTGAGGTTGGTGGTGAGGTGGAATAGGAAGGTGACTTTGCTCCATGCAGTCACTCAGAGACCCAGGCCGACTGTGGCTCTGCCAGTGTCAATACATGATTTCCAAGAGTGTCACTCATGTCTCCATTCCAGTGAGCCAGAAGGGAAGGAGGCTTAGAGGACAGTGCATGTGATACTTTTGGGACCGAGCCTTAGAAGAGGCGTACATCCCTGGCACTCTCATGCCACTGGCCAGAATCAAGTCACATGGCTGCACCGAATTGCAAGGAAGGCGAGGAAACAGAGTCAAACCAGGCATCTAATAAGATTAGCAAATGGATTGTAGAGAACACTCACATTGGGGAAGCAGAGGAAAGCTCCCCAGCCTGGGAATCCGAAGATTGGGGTTCAGTCCTGATGACCCATTGCTAGAGCTACTGCACAAGTTTCTCATCTGAAAATCAGAACACTGGCCCCTGCTGCTTTCTACTGTACAGGCTAATTTAAAGTCAAAGTTAGAGTGGAGTAAGGTATGTGAATATTCTTGGCAAGCAACGGAGGACTTAGCGTGGGAGAGTCGACAAATACCTAGATTGGGATAGAGAATCCAAGCTCAAATCCTTTCTCGGCCCCTTCATGGCTATGTAAGCGTGACTCATGCATTCAGTTCTTTGAGCTGCAAAGCCTTTTCTGTTAAGTCAGGAGGAAAACACTTTCCTTATCTTCTTTGTAGGGATCCAGAGTGTATACAAATCAAAGGTCTATAGTAAGGATTTGAAAACCATTAAATGTCAAGAGATATAAAAAATTTTTGTTTTTTTGATTGTCACTAGGCCTGCAGATGGGCCTTTTGCCCGGAGAGTGCTTTCTAAACCCCAACTCCCAGCTTCACCTTCCCCTCCTCCCCAAATTGAGTAGAGTATTTATGCATGAAGAGAATCGTTTCGCGAAACTGGAATAGAGGCTCCGTCTTGACGCACACCCTGAGCGACTGCAAAGTCCTTAGAGAACAGCCTGAATCACCTCCATGTTTGCAATTCCCACCATGCTAGGGATATAGTTGCTGCCTGATTAATACTTATTGAATTATATTCCATTTCAAAACAGACTTTCTTGCCAGAGACAAAGTGATCAGGGAGCTGGCACAGTCGTGTTTAGTGACTAACCCTCTGGGACATACCTGGAGCTCTTGCAGCTCCCATCTCTGTTTGAGGGTAGGGCTTATCCTGAGTGATGGCATTACAACTCCCTTACCTGCTAAGTCACTTCTCTGAATCCATGGTGTTAGTCATTTAAACAGACTCTGACTTTCTTATGTGCATTGAGTAGTTCCAGAGTTAGAGTGACTCACTAAGTTATTTTCTTCCCCCTCTACCCATTTTGTTGTGTTGTTTATTTGTTCTACTTGTTGGAGTGTCTTGGGACTTCTTCATTCCAGCCAAGATGCTTATTTCCTTCCAGGTTGCTTCTGAGCCCCGTTTTGCAGAGGGATGATTATTGGCCCTGGCTTTTCATTCATTTCTGGGCTCATGCAGCTATGAATCAACAGGCCAGCCTGGTCATCTAACCGTAGAGTGGGATGACTCATTCTTGTATTTTTCTGGGTTGTGGCAGGTGAGGTCGCATCTGCTGTTTCAAGCTTTACTAAATAAACAACAAGCGACATAAGAGGAAATCAGGAAGAAACTGGCTGCCTTTAGTTCTAGAATAGTTGCTGGAGTGTACAATAGTTCTGACTTTCAAATTTCAGCTCATCTTGACTTTACCCAGCCACCGAACAACTAGCAGAGTGTTGTTCTTTAAATGGCCCTTCTGATAAAAGAGAAATTGCAAATAAACCTCCTGCAGAGAGGTAGCTCTGTGCTTCTCAATCTTTTGAGTATAGGAGTCTGGGATCTTTTTGAAATGCAAGTGCTGGTGCAGTAGGTCTGAAGTGGGTGTTGGGAGCTGGTAGTTCACACAAGCTCTCCATGTCCTGCAGGTCCTGGTCCAGCTATCACACTTCCAGAAGAAGGAAAGAGTGGATGAGGCAGGGCCCATTCTCCCCAAGGCCTCATTCTTTATACAGAATGTGGAAACAGAAGAACATTTGCAATCAGGAGGGAAGTGGGATCTTTTATGTTTTTTCAGTCTACAGTATTTTACAAAGTGCCTCCTCTAGGTCATTGTGCGTTTGCATAATTTGGACAGCTCCAGTTCTTTTATTTTTTTTTTACTTTATTTTATCGTTTATGCTATTAGAGATGACCTCATCATACCTCCCTTTGCCTCCCTGTTCCCTGTCACTTCCCCACCTTCTCTCTGGCCTTCACCACACTGTTGTCGTGTCTATGGGTTATGCATATATGTTCTTTCATCCAGTCCCCCTCCCCCTTCCCCTTGGACAGCTGTCAGTCTGCATCTATGGTGACAATAAACAGGAAGATAACAGATCTCATTCCATCTGAGCAATGGGATGGGCATGACTATAATCAATTACCTGACAGAAGGGGTGGTTAGCTGTAAGAGCAAGGGTGTATCAGGATCCACAGACAATTAAGGCTCCAGGTTGGTGTCAGATGCTAACTTGATAATGATTTCGCTCGCTCAGCATGTTGAGAGTTTTAGTATATATATATGTATACATATTGGAAACATAATGTCACAAATATATATTTTTATGTTTAAAAAGGGAGGTGGAACCAAATATTTGTATGTATGTTAATAATAACAGCCACATCGATGGTGCTTACGAGGTGCTAAACACTTTGCAAATATTAACTCTGGGCAGACTGGCTGCTGAGAGCACTCTCTTACCAGGCTTTTCCTGATTCACAAGGACATCGGAGTTCAAGTCTGGATTCCACAATTTGCATTTGTCTTTTAATAAGTCCTCTAGTCTCTCTGTCTCAATTCCATCATCTATGAAATGGGCCTAATGACACTCTGGCAACCTCTCGAAATTGTTGGGAAGTGTGGAAATGAGATAATGCATGTGAAATTTTATAGATTATATACAACTGTGCAGACAGAATCTAGGATTGGATGAAAACATTTGGTTATCATTGGGATGTTATAAGTAATATTGTGTAAATAGCCAACTTATGTTTCTTTAGTTTGTATTTCTGTATTTTTGCTGCTTCCTCAGGAAGATCTTGTTTTGCCTGGACACTTAAACAAAAAATAAAAATCATTTTGGATTTGCTTTCTTTAGGTTTTCTGAAAACAGAATGTTCTGTTGAGGCTAAAAACCAATGGAAGACCCACCATCTGATTTCATTGATTCTCATGTTGTGAAATATTATTCCTTGTAGATTCTTCTCATTGTTGTTAGCCCATCTGAAATGAAATGATTCTCCAACACCTCTTGCATTTTGTTCTTCATTTGGAAAGGTGTTTCATCATAAAGTCAATTTCACCATAGAATTTTACGCTCAGATTTACCCATGATTTTCCTTGTCTCCTCCCAGCGGATTTCTCATTCTGCAGAAGCCCTCACTTTTCTGAGAACCTTGATGTTCCAGCTGTTTACACTCTTCTTCCTCGGAATTTTAGTGGAAGATAATGCAAGGCTCCCCTCATCATTGTATTACTACATCTGTGCTCAGCCCAGGAATTCAAGGGACTTGAGAATAGGGAACTATATATAGGGAGGAAGAACTTACAGGGGTTTTGTTTATGTTACTTGGGCTGAGATTTCAATGACTCTAGTTCCTGGATGTGTCTAGATGTGCCTCCTGGTTATGCAAATAAAAAGTTATAATTAGAGACTGATCTTCTTTTCTCTTTTTCAGAAAGCCATGATAGTAAAGCAGGTGAATTTTAAACCAGAATTTTATTCTATTTCATTTCATTTAGCCAGATCAGAATGTGTTTCCTTTTAGGTAAAAGATTACAAGTCTTTCAGAGTAAATGTTATCAGCTCTCTTAAATAAATTAGCACATTAAAACAGAACAAAGAGGGAATGAATTTTATGCATGCAAATAGGTAACACTTTAAAGATGATTTAATAAAAGAACACAAACAATTATGTCATCATTTTTTTTTTTTTTTAGCTGTGGTTGATGTAGCTGCCATCAATTTCTTAACTTCATTTTATAATTTTCTTAGATCCCTCCAGCTCAAGACCAAAGTCCAAAGTTGGTCAACTCTGACATTTCTGTGACTTGCAAAGGCTAGAAGGTCAGGAAGGTGCTGATAGATCTGGAATGGAGATAATGTCTTCAACCTGCTCAGATAATTTGCCCTGATGACTGTCCTGTCCACATTGTAGGTTCTGGTCTCTGTGAGCCTCTAAAACTTCCAATAATTATCTGAGGATGCTGAGGCTCTTCTGAGCAGTGCTGTTGTCTTTAACATAACACCCCAGCATTTACTTATCAGTTCCAGAAAACTGGTCATATTACCCTCACCATTAAAGAAATGTGAATTTCAGATCTTTTTTGAGTCCTCTTTTAGCCTTCTCTTGAGTTATATAATTGAGTCATTTCGTCTAGCTATAAATGCTAGTCTGCCCTATCTATCATTTTTAGTTTTCTAGATCATTTTGGTCAATTTAATTAATTACTGTCCTTAGACTCTCTTTCATGGCCTACTGGGGCTCTACATTCTGGGATTTGGAGAATTTAATACAAGAAAAACATTCTTGTTTTCTAGGATTGATATTCATCAGACATGCATGGTGCTAGCAGGCCAGTTGTTGAAATATTGAAGTGCATTAGTTCTGAATAATAAATAGTTTTGGCCACTATGTTCCCTTAAGAGGCTGCCATTTAGCCCCTAAGTTACTCACTTTCCATTATACCCTGGCAACCCCAGCCCCTCTTCTGAAATCTATCTATTGCCTAGCTCAACTCCGCTCTAGCTATGACATTGTTCATGCAGATTGGTTTCTGTGCATGGCTTTAGATTAATGATAGATAAATTGATAGGTAGATACAGGTGTGTGTGTGTGTGTGTGTGTGTGTGTGTGTGTGTGTGTCATTATGCTCTACTTTATTGGGTCTGTAACTATAAATTTCTCAGGACTACTCCTTTGGTGGTTGGGATATCTCTTGAGTCTGACCACTGCCTCTTATTCTTACCAACCCAGCCAGCTTCTCCAGCAGACAGCCTTTTCTGAGATTATGAGACATTGACATTTCTGTTATTTGTGTGAAGTCTGAAACTGGTCTTTCCTGCTTCTGTTTCCTTTGGATACCTAGGGGTTGAAATCAAGTGAAACAGAGGGAAAAGAGAAATGTGAGTATGTGCATCTGCGTTATCAGGGGGATCTTTCTAAGAATCAAGAAACTGAACCCTTGGGCAGAAGGGGAGCTGGGTCCCTGTGCTGGCTCTGCCATTCTGTCACTTTTGCCCCCAGTGCATGAGGGGCAAGAGGTGGAACTAGATTGGGTTGCACTTTAGGCCTCTTCAGGTACAAAGCTTCCAGTAAAAAACCTCTTCCAAGCCATTTCCACAGGCTTTTCCCTCTTTGCAGGATCTTTGGGCTTGGTCAGGAGAGTTGAAGACAAGGAAGACATTTTTGCTTGCTAGGACTGAAATTCTTCTGATATGCCTGGTACTAACAGACCCGCTGTTGAAATACTGAAATGCATTAGCACTGATTAATATATAGTTCTGCCTGATTAATAGATGAAGTTCTGTACTTATTAATAAACCATGTTCTGCCCTCGAGAACGGGGCACATTTCATGGGAATATTTATGTACCAGAGTTAGGTGTTGTCTTTGCTTCTGTCCAAATAGTAATTTGTGGGATTCATTTTGCAGTTTGACATGTTGACAGCTCACATTGATTATGTTTTTGTCTTCCCCATGTAACACACACACACACACACACACACACACACACACACATCTTCTTTTTACTGTTTGTTCTTTTAGTAAACTTGTGCATGTCTCTATGTCTAATTTTCTCCAGACTTATGATTTTGTTAAGAAATACTGAACATTTTCATAAGCCCTTCATTAAAAGTCATCATGCATAAATTGTGTTTAACTGAAAGGGCTTATTGATTGTGCCTGGTATTTTTGTTGATTTAATTTAATGTAATTTATTACTGTCCTTAGATTCCTTCCATACCCCACATTCAGAGATTTGGAAAATTTAATAGAAGAAAAACATTCTTGTTTGCTAGGACTGATATTCATCTAATGTGCAGGGTACCAGCATACCAGACGTTGAAATACTGAAACGCATTAATACTGATTAATAGTTTCTGCCACTGTGTCCCTTTTAGGGGGTCCCAATTTAACCCTTAAATTATTCCCATTTCCACTGTATTCTGGCAACTCTAGCCCCTTTGTATCAGTGACAATTCCGTATCAGAGCTAATCAAAGCTGCCTTGTGTTTTTCAGCCCCAACAAAATTTTCTATTGACTATTGATTTAGAATATTAGTTGTATCTCGCTTTCCTAAGGTAAGGGAGCAATGCTTAGCATGACTGTTTTAGTCCTCTCTCTAAACTAGCAAAATGGAAATGATTATGACTCTGGGTTAATCTTATCATTCAAGCCAAAAAGCCTGCATATGTCCTGGCCTGGCTCCTCTCTGTCATTTAGTACTACATTTGTTCAGTCAAAGTCTTTCCAATTTCACATCCTAAATATCTCTTGGGTTCCCTATCCTTCTCTAGTTTAGGCTCTTGTTATGCCATTCTCACACGGTCACTATAGTCTTTGACTTGGTCTCCACTGATAGAATTGCCCCTCTTAATTCAGCCAGAAGGATCTTTCTATATACTTCTGAATGTGTTACTCTCATGCTTACAACTCACCAGTGATACCCATCATCCACATAATAATGCCCGCACTGCTTAGCAGGGTATAGAACTCTTCCTGTGCTTTAGAATTTTCCCTTTTTTTCAAGTTCATCATCTGCCTATCTTCAATTTCAACTTGACACCATATAAGCACAAAAGACGCATAGTTTTGCCCTGGCCAATTTGGCTCAGCGGTTAGAGCATTGGCCTGTGGACCACAGAGTCCCGGGTTTGATTTCAGCCAAGGACACCTGGTTTGTCCCCAGACACCCGGTTGGGGTTGTGTGGATGGCAACCAATTGATATGTCTTTCTCACGTTGATGTTTCTCCCGCCCACCCCCCACCCCCACTCTGTCTGAAGATAAATATAAAAATGTCCTCTGGTGAGGATTTTAAAAAAATGCATGGCTTTTCTCTGTTGCTCATTTCCATGTTTTTGTTCACAGTTTTGGCTGCAATATTGTCTTCACTTTCCATACCCTCACTCACTAATTCTTGTTCACACTTCAGCATTAGGTTGGCCTATTGCCTCCTTCAGAAATTTTGGGGGGAAAATATTTCCTTAGCACTCTTGAGAATGTCAATATTGTTATATTGATAATATCCATTCATGTATCTGGTCCCCACCACTATCACCACTAACCCTGAGTTTTCTGAGGACAGAGAGAGTCTTGTTTAACTTGTTATGCCCGCCTCTGGTATATATAGTGCCTGGAGTCTAGTAACAATGGATAACGCAATGCCATGCCACCAGGCTGCAACCAGTGATGTTGACATTTTCAGTAGGAGAGGTATTTTTGGTTTGGTTAGTCCCCCAGAAGCAGATTCTGAGCTGGAGATTCATATTAAGTGATTTATTAGGATGCGGTCCTAATAAAATTGGTACGGGAATGGAAGTGAAGGGAAGGAGGCCAAGCAAGTTTGTGCATCAAGAGAGTACCACCAAGGGTCATTTTGGTTCAGTTCTACAGGTCAGTTATGGAGACAGTTTGGGTTCCACCTCTGATTTGTTCCCACCAGGGGTAAGGCAGCTGGGGTGTTGATATTCCCACATTTTTTGGCATTGGCTAAGGGTTGCCTCTTCTCCAAATTATGAACACCCAGTCACTTGGCTTTCCAATTGCGGTCAGTGAGGCTAAAATTGAGCATGTGTTAGGATCAAGTCGAGGGCTTGTTAAAATGCATGTAGTTGAACCCTACCTCTGGAGTTGCTGATTCAGTAGATCTGGGGTAGGGCCCAAGATTTTGCATTTCCAACAAGTCCCCATGTGATGCTGAATCTTCTGGTCTGTGGATCATATTTTAAGAAGTACTGGATTAAGCAAAATGGGTTACAGCACCCTGAGGGTATTCTGCAATGAAGGCATGAGTGCAGATTGTACATAGTGAAAGCACACCAGGGATTGGTTCTGACTAATGCCCAAGAGGATCTGAGTTGCCCAGAGCAGAGTACTTCCTGCCCCACTTCTCATCCAAGGCCCACTGGGATTTGGAGGACTGATTTACCTGAGTATTTAAACCCTACATCAAAACTTCACTTTAGTGTGATGAAAAAAATCACATGCACTAAACTATTTCTTCTAATTATCATCTTCGGTTCTCTTCTCGTGTTCCTCATTCAGTTCTGCTAAAAATAATATTTTCTAGAGGCAGCACTGTCTTGTCTTATTGATGTGTTTTCTTCCCTCTTGACTCTATGTGTTCCCTTTTATCATAATTTATCAAAACAAACCTCAAAGTGTTGTAATCTATCAGAAAAGAGTAGAATTTATTACTGATAACTACAGAAAATAAAGTTGAGGCAACAGATGATAAAATATATATGATATAAGAAATTCATAACCAAACACTGAAATTAGCTAAATGAGCAAGAAAGAAACTAGAATAAAAAAAAAAAAGGGTGCTCTTTGGAAATAAGTGAGGCATCTTTTGGCAATTGTAGGAATTCTGATAAACCTTAGGTATGTTTTTATTTTACTAAAAGAGGGTTTCCTTTACTGTCTTCTTCCCGGTTGTTTGACAGAGTTCATGGAACGCCCAGAGGCATCTCATGTTCACAAGAGTAACTTATGTACTGGAAAACCTGTCACACTTGGTGCTTTGAAATAAATATGAGAGAGATAAAAGTTTAGTGTTGTAATTAAATATGACATCATGCTGGAAACGTTTGCAAAGGTAATAAATCATTCAAGAATCATGAAACAATTCTTCCACTGTAGTCCATGTTCATTAATTAAAATCAATTTAACAGAAACATACTGAGAACCTACTCTGTGTGAAATCCGGGGAAGGAGAGAAGGAAGGAGAACCACAGAGAAAAGAGGAATATTGTCCTTAAGAAGTCTACTATGGGATGCCTTTGTAAGGACACTTAGTATGACTCAGATCCTAAATCTAGTCTTATGTGCAGAACTTAGGCTGCAGAGAGAAAAGACTGAGGAAGAATGAAGAGTAACTATGAGGAAAAGCTAACAGCAAATAGATAACTGATGGTAGAGAAGAAAAGAGCAGGAAAATATCTTCAAGTTTATGAAGATTTGTAATAAGCCAAAAAAAATTTCAGCCATACCAAGACAGAATATACCTGTCAAAGAATATACCTGATAACAACAGGCTTGGTGGAATGTAAGAGTTTACTTAGAAGAAAAGGTGTTACCATTTATTGGACCCCTACTACAAGCCCCTGGCTTTCTACCTATTATCTCAGTCAGTCCTCTCAACCACTTATCAATAGATAATGCTATTTGCAAATGAAAATTTAAAATTTAGAATGAGGTTGATGTACACAAAAGTTGTAGAGATAGAACAGAGAGTTTCTGTGTACCCTTGCCCATTTTCCCTGACTGTTCACACCTTATATTAGATTCACTTGTCACAATTAAAACTCCAGTATTGGTACATCACTATCAACCAAACTTCAGGCTTTATTGGATGCCACCATTTTCCCCACAATAGTGCCTCTTTTTTTTTTTTTTTTTGCCAATGTCCAATCTAGGACCCACATCACCATGACTGGTCATGCTCCGTTCTCTCCTCTGGTCTATGACAATTTCTTAATCCTTGTTTTTCATGACCTTGACAGTTTTGAAGAATATTGGTTAGGTATTTTTTTAGATGGAAATTGCTATTTTTACATGTTAGATATATATAAACTATAACTTTTTTTCAAAGATAAGGATTTAGACTGAAAAAGAGAAGTATCACTAATAATTTTTGCCAGCAACAACATTAAAATTAAGAATTAATTTGAACTGTTTTCTAGTGATGCCTGGCTCTTTGACTTCTGGGAACTCCCCCTCTGTGATTTATTTTCACTGTTAGTAAAAAGAAATTTAGACAAGTATACCCAATCCCATGGTCTTTCAGTCCCTGGGAAATTTGATGAGGATGTGAACTTTCTAAATGAGTTGCTAAGCATCACTAATGCATAATATTCACCAAGTAAATTTAGTGCATTATTTGTTTTATTAAGGGTTCTAATTCTGTATCTGCTAAAATGCCTGGTTGTCATACAAAGGTTCATATATCCTTTAAGATTAGTTTTGACTACAAGTATAGAGATCTTATAAAAAAATTGTTCTGCAAATCCCAAGACTTAAAGATTTATTCTTTTTTTCACCTGAAAACAATCCAGTGTAGTCAATCTAGAACTGGAATGAGAGTTATAGAAATTATGCATCCAGGAACCTAATTTTTTCCAACTCACTGATATGTCCTTTCTAGAGCTGCCCCCATCCTTCTGGTCCAGAGGGCTGGTAAAACTCCATTATCATTCATCACATCTACCTTCCATGCAAAAGGATGGAGCAAGGATGGGTGTGCCTTCTCACTGATAAGATTTTCTGGGAGAACAGCACAACACAGCACTTGCTCTTTATATCTCCTTAACCAAAACTTAGTCAAATGGATACTCCCAACTACAAAGAAAACTGGGGTATATGATTTTTATTTTAGGTGGTCATGTGCCAAGCAAAAATGGACAGGAAACTGGGAGATACATCGTGGTCACTACCATACTTGGTGCTGTTGTACAACCCCACCTGCATATACAGACACAGAGAATTGGGTGACTAACAATTTTCAGTGCGTTACCAAGAGTGTTTGGACTCAATATTGTTTTGGACCTGTCGTTAATTTTTTAAAATAAATAGTTTTGGACTTATATTTTTCAAAGAACTAGATGATAGAGGCATCTCTGGATTGCAGGTAAATCTTTTTAAAAAAATGGATTTGCTTTCTTTGTGACTTATCTTGGGAATGCATGAAATAGGAAAGCTGTCTTCGCCCCACGTGAGTGAGCCCTGTGACAAGAGCTGGAGAGCCCTTGTTCCAGAAGATGCACTCTGGGAAACCACTGGACTCTTTCAGGAAGTAGAGAGCGAGATGGCTCTGAGGGCCATGACAGATCCAGAGTTGGTTGCTAAGCAGAGAGGTTAGGCTTGAGACTAGGGAGGTTCGTGGGGCAGGATGAGAAAGTTTAGAGGCATGGCCTTACCCTACAGGTCAGTGGGGGCGCCATGGAAAGACTTAGGCAGGAGCGTGACAGGGTTACTTTTGTGATGAAAATGTAGTTGTTCTTGCCGGAGACTTTGTTTTTTGTAGAATATGTTGCGGTAGTAGGATACACAGTTGATTTCCTTACTTTCCTACATCACTTTGCAGGAATGGGTCCCCAGGAGGTTGTGGGAGCAGCTAGTAGGGACATTTTCCAAGAATCTGGGTTTGTAAGTTTACTGAGGACTGCTAGGGTCTTCCTGATGAAGGGGCATGGAGACCTTTGGTTAAGTTTTCTTGTTTAGCATTTTGCTCATTTGTTTGTACTGGGAAAAGGACAAATACTTATTGTTGAAAAGTTGGAAAATACAGAAAAGCAAATGAACCTCCCTAAACAATTCTAAGCCAGCAATGAATACTGTTACCATTTCAGTGTATAATACTCTGGCTCTTTTTCAATGCATAGAGACTGTAAATTTTTGCAAGATAACATGCTGGAATGCCTTTTAAAAACCTATTTTTGTACTGTGGAGTCTTTAGTAGAAGGAAAGGGTTTAGTAGTTCTCATCCAGCAGCTGAAGATTCCTGGGGAGCCATAGATTACTTATAAAAGTCCTCAAAGCCATCCATTTATCAAACATTGTAGATTGAACAATTTAATGTGACACACACACACACACACACGTTCAACCCTGGGGTAACCGTACAAAGATGCTATTGATTGAGATTAATAAATGCAAATTTATTCCAAAGTACTACTGAATTTAGAGTCCCTTGCTACCATTAATTTTTTTTTTTTCAGTCAGTGAATATTAAATAAGCTCAACTATTTTATGGTAGGTTCAATGCACTGGTGTTCCCCAGAGGTCTGTGAGCTTGTGAAAGTGGAAAGAAAAATGTGATGAGGGGTTGAGGGACTTGCGGAGTCATGGCTGCTTCCACGTGTCGTGTCCTACTGCAGCCACGTGGCCACCTGCTTCCAGAACCTCCGCCTTTGCCTTTCTATTTATTTTCTTTCACTAAGGCTCCATAGTTGGGTGATCCCTTTCCCATAGTTGAATTAACCAACCTGAGCTGTCTTAACTAGATCCAGAAAATGAAAGATTTTATTATTGAGCAAAAATATTGTCTAAATGTGCCAGTACCTATAAAATAAGGAGATGGTGATTAGTACCTCTTTACCCCATTATGACTCCAGGAGTCATGGAGCTGAACCCCAACTTTTACTAATTGCTTGTTTTTTATTCTTTTAGATGTCTTCTCTTAGTTAAATTAGTCTTATTTGAAGAGAGCAAACCAATAACTTGGAAAATGAAAGAGGTTTCTTATTGCCATCCTAAAAAAAAAAGCTATTGCGCACTTCGTTACTTTTCTTTTCCTGAAGTTTAATCGTACTTAAAGTCATATGGCTGCTGGTGGAAGATGATTCCTTGGTGTTTTCTATAAGCAGGATGTGCTAACAGGTACCCTTTCCCAGGCAATTATTTTATTTTACTTTGTTTGTGTTCGATTCTGTTACTTGGAGTAACAGTCCCTGCCCCTACATGAAAGATAACATCCTCCCCACCCCTCCATTATATTCCAACCTTAGTCACATTTCCCTGAGCTTAAAAAAAGCCACTTCCTTTTCATAAACACTGCTTAGCTTTCTTTTTTGTAGTTATTTGAATTAATATTCCTTCCCTTTCTGCACCTGATTGGGTTTGTTAACAGTTTATCACCTCATTCTAATCATTTTCCTCCTTTGTCCCGTCCGTTCATTTCTATCCGGTGTGTGCTGCTAATTAATCAGTTACTTTCATCACAAGAGAAGCAAGGATGGATTAGGAAGGGATGTACATTTCATGGGAGATGCCCAGTTCCAAAGACAACTCCTTTCATCCCTTTGCCTTTCAGAAATGAGAGACGTGAACCCGTTTCCTGGAATAGGGACAGACGTGTTAGTAGCTTAGCTCCCAAAATAAGTAAAGGGATTTGATTTCAAGTCCTGTCCCCTCCCTCCTTTCTCACTGCTTATGTGAAGGTCACCATGGGTGACACAGGAGGTTGCTCATTGTACTTTTACTCTGAAGCCTTAAATTCCTGTTTACTCTGCAACTTATATTTTAGGGCAAATTGTTTCTTCTTTCTGAGCTTTGTGTTTTTTAATCTCTAAAATGGAGCTAATGATATTTCCAGGTTTTTTGGTTGGGAAGCTCATGAAATACCACCAATGCTATAAAAATATCAGGAATCATTGCTTTTATAAGAAGCTGAAGGCGAAAGTCACTTATTTTCAGTCTAGCTTTTTTTTTGGAAGGAGATTATGAATTCTGTAGGATTTCCCAGTCCTACCAGCTAACTATGTGACCTCCAGCAAGATGTTTGATCACTCTGTCTCAGTTTCTCCAAGCATAAAATAGAGATAATCACGGTTACTACCTCATTAGGTTAGGGGAAAGAAAAGCAATAATCCATATAAAGAGTTCATTGTGATATTTGAAACATAATAGAAGCTCAATGACCATTAATGTCTGTATTAATACATAGACAGAAATGGCCAGAGAATTCTGATATTTCAATGCTTGTATTTACTGTACCTTCGTTGTAGACTATGCCAAGTTCATCACAGCGTGCTCAGCACGGGGAGGGGTGGGCCGAGTCCTCCCCTCATGTATCTTACAAAATAATTTCTGTATTTAGAGTATTAACACCAGCCCCCCTTTGCAGACAGGGAAATTGAGGCTCAGGGGTGGGAAGTAAATTACTTTAACCAGGACCACATTCTGGCCCTTCAAGTGTGTGTCCTAGATGTTTTTCTCCCAAACATTTGCCAACTCAAGCTTCACATCCTTCCCCGGCAGAAAGGCCAAGGGTTACAGTGTTGTGGATTTTTAACACAAGATCTGTTTTCTTGCTAGAAAATTGAAAACCCAATGAAGTTATTGAAATGAATTGTTGTCTAGTAACCAAGATGTTTGTCCCACCAAAAACAACAACAACAACCACCACCACCACCACCTGCTATCTGGTTAAACAACTGTGTTATTCTGTGTATGTTTTAATTTACAGAAAAAATACTGAATATAAAATATCTAATATATACATACATGTGTTTCTATTTGAGTATATACTATTCAAATATATATATATATGTATACAAAATACAATGTATGAATGGATAGATAGATGATGGATGGATAGATAAATGATGGATGGATGGATGGATAGATAGATAGATAGATAGATAGATAGATAGATAGATAGATAATCTCCTAAGGGAATGTCTGTCTTTTTAAATGCAACTCCTAAATTTAAAATTGAGTAAGGTTGTTCACAAGACAAAATACATTTAGGAGAGAATAACCTTTATTTTTCAAAGGGCATGCAGAAGATATTAAGGAATATTATGCAATATTCTAGAGATCAGAGCCAGTACTTTTGGGGGGAGGGAGATGGTGACAAATTGGTTGCCCCAGGCCATGCACTGTCACCAGTCTGCTTACTCATTGTTTTCATTCCTCAGTCACTAGGTGAGTTCTTAACTTGTTTTATAAGAGTTAGTTATTATGCAGGTATATGGAAATATCTCTCCATAATTTCAAGGTAATTGTACAGTTAAAAAAAAGAAGACCCTTTACCTAGGTGTTTACTTAAGGAAGACCACCCACCTTTTGATAAAGAGTATTAGTCCTACCATCCACTTCCTCCTGGACCAGGAGCTCATACACGTCTCTGCCCCCAACCTCTGACCAGGTCAGCCTAAAGGTATAGACATAAAATCTCAATGTATTATCCAGCGTCCATCAGAGACTGTAACTTGAGCCCCAAATCTATTGTTCAGATTATGGTAGCTACACTAGAAGTTGTGCATTGAACATACTTGATCTTTCCCCTTTTTATGTTGTTGAAATAGAATATATGTTTCTATTACAAATAATAGATTTGTAATAGAATATATCCAAGTCTTTCTTGGACTACTTTATTTAGAAACAACTTCATAGCATACCTTTTCTAGGGACCACTTTCTGGAAAGTAACAATATTTTTATCACTTCACCAAAGTGATTGTACACATGACGGAGAAAGGGCTGCCCGTGTGGTGAGGAAGCTGGGTGGCAGGCTAGGCTCACTGTTCAAACGTTTTACTCTCCTCACCCCGCTGCAGAGCACTGGAATTTCAGTTCTAGCCTCAACGAATGTAAACACCGTCACGTGAGATCTATCTTAGAGATCGCTCTTGAATAGTCCAAACGAAGGGCCATTACTGTAGTGAATAATCTTTTCTGCCCAGATGTCAAATTAGGAAAAACCAACATACTCATAGATTGCTTTTATTTTTTTCTAGAATTCATACCTGTTCTTATAAAAACCAAAATATGCAGCATCAGAGCTGAGCTTATGCTGTCATCCATTTCTTTTATGCTAAAGTTTTTATTTCAAGCAGTAACTGGAGTATTGTGCTGTCGACATACTTTGTGTGAGATGAAAACCCAATGATGCTGAAGCGGGTGTTGTGACATATGTAGATAAGGAGGAAAATATGGCACCAGAGTTGACCACAGTACAGTGAGTTCACTTCTCTCAAGGTTTTCTCTGCTGTTTGGGCAGGTTTTGAGTGGCAGGCTCAGGAAAGGGGGCAGTGGAGGAAGGTTGGGTGGATACAAGTACCTGCTAGCGACCTCTGGCCTGTACCACACCCATTCCCAGCCTACAGTGTAAACAGAAGAGAATATTCCAGTGGTTCCAACCTCTGGCATGGGGTGGGGTGGCAGCCCCCGTGACCCCACTCCCTCCCTGTCTGTACCTTTGGGTCTCAGGCGAGATGGAGTCGTGATGGGTGAAAAACAAAGGTCCAGGTGTGAATCAGCTTCTCACCCCAAAGCATCTAAGAAAAACAGCCCTGAATTCGTTCTCCTGAGTATCTAATTCCGTGCTATTTTTGATTTTTAAGAAAGTTACTGAATGTCAAGGAAATTAAAAAATAACGAAAACCGGGCTACTTAGAATTCTGAGATTTACATTTCTGGGACTATTTTTATTTTAAAAAATAAACCTTGTTTTCCCAGGTGTTGTTTTGTATTTCAAGAGGAAAGAAAAGAAAGAAGAAGAAAAAAACGCTTGTCCTTGGTCCTCCTCCTCTCTCAAAATTACATAATTTCAATTTTCATGTGTCTCATCTTTGCTGAAGAGCCAGAATAATATAAGAGCTTTATATCTGGATAGTTCTTTAATGCATTTGGGTGTCAATTTATACTTACTTATCCTTTGCACTGTGTTTCTGCTGATAGTGAAGAAAGACCCCCGCTGTAGCTTTAGTGTTGAGCATTCTCTGTTGATTGTCCTGAAGATTTTCTTGCCAGAACAAGAAAGTATCTTCTCTGTGTTTTATTTGTAATTAGCAGGTGAAGACTGAAGAAGATACATGGGAAACCTTATGGTCTTGCTTTCATTTTGTAAGTACGTTTACAGAATCTTAGAGCACTGAGGTCACCTGCCCAGGATCACACTGGCCTGCAAGTCTGTCAGCCTTGAGCTCTTTCTTCCCACCCATGATGCCTTGTGGTCCACAAGATTCAGACATGGGAACCATTTGTCAAATATGGAGGTGGTGCCCGTCTTGCTTGTGTGGAGTCCGTGGTCTTGTGAAGGAAGGGATTACACTGTTGTATTTATGTCTGCATCCACAGCTCTTTCCTTGGTGCCTGGCACATAGAGGCCCCCAGTAAATAGTTGTTCAGTGAATGGATGCCATTATGATTTGCTGAGTTGAATGTTGCATTTCATGGGGACTAGTTCTAGAGTGGGATGCACTGTGGTTGTTTCACTCATCATATTCTTCCCCTCCAGCAGCTCCTTCTTTTCTCCTGAAGGTTTATTCTTTTCTCCAGCCCCAAACTGAGGAGACACAAAAGCATCCCTGGCGTCCTTATCCAGTGTCCCTTACTTGACACCTCTGACCTTTGCTGTCCCACCACCGCTTCCTAACCAGAGACCTGGGAGGGAAGCCAGGCCTAGCCCAGGGGCAGGCTTTATGAAGGAGGACTGTGATTTAGAAACCAGACACCAGTTTATCATCTACCTGTCATGATCCAGCATGAAAATTCATTCTTTCAGAACTACAAGGATGTATTACTAGGGTGATATAGGTAACATCCATGTTACGCTCGTCAGGAAGCGGAAAATAGCTACCTGAGGATCCATTTCACTGCAAGTTATTATTATTATTTTACTCTATGAGAGAGAAGTTCTGAGTACCACCTTTGCAAGAATGTCAAGTTTCCAGGCCCATGTGAGATTCATTTCCAGTTCACCTGCGGACTTGGATCACAGGTCCTTACTACTCTACCTAAGAGTCCAACGGAGAATGAGTACAATGACTGTGGAAGCAGGTAAGTAAATCTTCAGGTAGGGACCATTGTTGTCCCCATTTTGCAGATAAGGAAACTGAGGCACAGAGAGATTAAAGTAATTTGCTGAAAGTTGCATAGTGGATAATCTACAGATTCTAGCGTCGAATGTCTATTTTCTTTTCATTGAAACAGGCACCTACAGGATTAACTGACATTGCTGGGAGATCTCAGGACATTGTTCACAGGAATGTGAATCTCCTGGTTCTTATTATGTGAAAAGTGTTCCTTCTTATGTTATTCCAAAGACATCAATAAAAATGCTTATTGTCCCGAGGTCTCAAGAACTTTCCCACTAAAAAGACTCGCTCACAGAGAAGAATTGCATGCATAAATGCTCTGTTTGAACTTTCTGTGTTTGAGAATCCTGTTAAGTGGCACTTTTGAAATATGTCTCATGAATCTGCCTAAGAATTGACGATATCTTTATTTAACAAATAAAATTAAAAGTAAGTTTTGATGGCATTTCTTCTGCATAAGATCCAATGCCACTGCCAGAGATTGTTAACTTCCCGATGGGTCTGAGCATATGATTTTACATCTTATCCATTTGTTGAAAGGGCGGCCCAGAAATGCCACACGTAGGCACCTCTTTGGCTTCCTGAAGCCTCACCACAAGTCACAGTCATGCAGTTCCTGCTCGGTAGCAGCAGCCCAGGTTGACCTTTTGTGGGCTCAGACAAAATGCCCAAAAGCCCTTGTAAAAACTGTCTGGGTGGTGCATTTGGCAGAGAAAACTCTGTAGCTGGCTCCTCCTTCTAGGTCTCCAAGACCTTTTGTTTTATTGTCATCAAAAGAATCAATGTTTGGTCCATCCCAGAAGGGGGCACCTGTTTTGGCATATCTTAAAACACAGAGTTCCAAATATTTCAGAGGAGTATCCTAATTTAGAAATATGGCTTTATCTTTCTTACTTTATTACTGATCGTAGGATTTTTCCTTTGAAAGCTACAACCCAAAGGCAACATTGGACCAAGAGAGAAAACCTAGCCTTTTGATTTTTTTCAAACACATATTTTTGTCACATACTACACAAGACAATTTAAATAATGTGGTCTACCGCTTCTTGGCCTTTTGGCTAAGATCAAGTGTAGTATCTGTTCTTATCAGTTTAAATAATGTGGTCTGGATTAGGCTTTTAAAAAGATAGCTTTTGAGGGAGTTAGAGAGAAGTGGGAAAAGGTTAAAAAGTGAGGTGGTTAATACAGAGCATTAATACCATTGACATTTGCTTGTCTTTTTTATTGTTCTTTTGAGCACGTGTAAGTTCTTGTAGTCAGAGATAACCTAATGTCCATCCTTTGGGACTGTACTAAATTGTGTTAACAAACATAAAAACTATAGGGGTAGATTTTATGGTTAAAAAAAGTATAATGTTGAATGTGTAGTTATAACAGGGAAATGGAATTGAAAACCAAGACTAAAGGAAATGTATTTATGAGAACCTATTTGTAGCACACGAAACTTTCTTCTTCATAGTCTAATAGGGAAGAATAGACACAAACTCATTACTTTGGCACAGCAAGAGATACTGTTCCATAGTAGTTATGAGCTCAGGCTCTGCAGCCGGCCTCTCTGGGTCTGCAATAGACTCAAGCAAACTTCTCTGAGCCTTGGTTTCCTCATCTGTAAAAGTGAACGATAGTGGCCCACCTTTCCAGGTAGCTCTGAGATGGTGTGTTCGAAACATAGAGTCCAAACTAAGGACCACGTAAATGTCATCCACTGCAATTAGAGTAATCACGGTTATCACTGTATTATCCTTAATGTCCGTCGCTCTCTGGAATTGGGATGGCTGCTGAGCCTGGGGTGAACAGAAGGATTTCTGAAACAGCCAAAGGCTCTGGAATTGAAATGGAAACAAGACAATTCACTTAATAAATCAGTATGCACAGTGTTTACCAGACTCAGCAGCTACCCAGATGCATTTTACACCAGAGCCAAGTGGTACGGTTAACCCCCATTCTTCTCACTCAGGAGGAGGCCTCAGCTTGCAGCCGGCTCCTCCTCTCTGTCCGGCCTGTATATTTCATGCTGGTTTTGTTTGTGTTCTGCATCACCTAGGGTTCAGCCCTCCTCGAACACGTAGTCTGTGTCCCATTATTGCCAACTTTCCTTTCTAAATTCTCAAGTTCACTTCCTCTTTCTGTTTTGCTCCCCACCTACCTCAGCCTCTGCATACACACCTGCAGGAGAGAACTTCTTTGGCTGCTGGCTAGTCACCTGGTTTGCTGCATAACTACATTGCCTTTTGCTTTTGTTCCTGGTGGGAAGAGCTATTTATTTCTCCCCCAGGAAGTCCTGTCACTGAGATGGAAAAATATGTTTCCTGGCCAGATGCCACCAGACAGTCCCGAGCCTGGAGAAAAATCAAACGTTCTCTTTGGTGGTGGCACTGTTCACGTGAAAGTCGCACTGGATCTCCATGAGAAGCCTCAATGTTAGGGTTCTCACACGGGGGTGTTATTACCCCAGTGGGCTGGTTCTTTGCTTCCCATTGTGTATTGCAGGTGGTGTTCAGCCACAGAATGTTAGCGTCAAAAGATTGCTGTTTTTCTTTCTTCCACATCAATTAGCTCTGCGTTTTATATTTCACTTTTCCATTGTGTTTACCCAAAACAATGCAAGGTCTGAGATTTCCTAATTTACACCCTGCATTTCTCTACACAGGCATTCTGCAGCATGTATTAAAAATGACGCACAAAAACAATGTCTTTATTTATTTTTTTTTTATGTACCATTTAAACCCAAGCAATTTGATTTTGAGATCTTTTATATTCTAACTGTGCTTAGTCCCAAGGCATGCTGACACATTAGCCATACCTTTTGGAAAGGGAAAGAGGTTAAGGAAGGTCAGGATGTGGGGAAGGGAAATGAATGAGTCTGTAGGACTTCCTTCCCTCTTCCCTCGCTCCATCTGGGAAGGAGCCCGGTCAGATCGCACCTTAAGGGCATGGTAAACACTGGCTTGATGTGGGACAGCATTAACACCGGTCATCTCATCTGCTGGGTAAGTGCAGCAGCAGCTGGAATCCCACACATTGGCAAAGCCAGATGTGCGCAGTTGCAGCATCACAGTTCTGGGGACCCCGTCAGTTTAGACCAAGCATAAGCTCTCACAAGGTTCAGAGCAGCGAGCGGTTCTCATCCTGTGGGTCACAACCTTTTGGGGGGTCAGACAGCCCTTTCACAGGGGTCGCCTAAGACATAACAGTAGCAAAATTACAGTTATGAAGTAGCAACGGAAATAATTTTATGGTTGGGGATCCCACAACATGAGGAACTGTATTAAAAGGTCGCGGCATTAGGAAGGTTGAGAACCACTGGTCTAGAGAAACAAAGACGGGGTTGGCAGGGATGTGCAGAGAGTTGGATCCCCAAGGGGCAGAGAGACTCCTGGCAGAACCCCACCACGGGCATGGGGTGCAGATCAGGAATGAAAGCATAGCCATTTTCAAAGGTCCCACGTGGAAGGGCTGTGGCTATGTGGACCCATCGGTGACTAAGGCTCCTTCCCTGCTGAAGCAGCGAAACCCAGAATCCACTCCTAAAATACTGGACAGGGCCCCGCACTCAGCAGCCCCATAGGCCTCAGCGCTTCAGGCTGCAGGAGCAGCCTCACCCGATTGATTTCCACTTATATTCCTCTGCTAATTTATGCAGAGCTGGGACGCTCACTTTTCCTGCATTACCTGCAACAGAATTTCTGTGAGTAAACCTCTATTCTCACTTTCCAGCAGTTTGCCAGGCAAATCTTGGCCCAGCTCTTTGGGCTCTTCTGAGTGTCAGGCGTGGTGACGCCGGCCATTGGCTGATCCTTAGTCCACAGGCGTGTTCCCTTCTGTGCTGTCTGCTGGGGATCTGTCTCGTTTCTGCTGCCGGATCAGCCGGTTTAAATGGCTTGTTGGTTATTTAGTCAGGATCACAGCTGGATGAACGTTCCCTTGGAATCTTTACTTTTCTCTCTCCCTCTCTTTAAAAATAAAGTTGGGAAAGTTCTCACCGTCTCTGGGAAGGCTTTATTTACATTTTAGGATGGTGGCCAAAGGACCAAAGGTGAAAGCAGATTGCAGGGGACTGGTCAGATCAGCGGGTCCCCATGAAATCAAGTCTGAGTCTCAGTCTGTGTGGCAGTAAAAGGACCAGGTAGTGTCAGGGGCTGAGCAGGTTGGTAGGAAAACCTTGAAGTCTTGGCCTCGGCCATGGCACTCGCTGCATCTGTGCTTACACTTCTCTGTCTCTCCTCTGACAACGTCCAGTTCTCTTGCTAACTTTCTATAAACACATCGAATGAATTCCCAGTGAACCCCTTCTTCATATGGTATCCAACGCGCAGGTTCTACCCTTGGCAGCACTTTAACATTCCTACACACACTGGATACTTATACTTGCTGAAATATTTCTTTTTTCCTTCTTGACATCTTGACATTGCTCGAGTTGAGTTGTTCTTTTTTTTTAATCCTCACCCAAGGATATTTTTCCATTTATATTCAGATAAAATGAGAAGGGGGGAGGGAGAGAGAGAAACATCAACGTGAGAGAGACACATCAATTGGTTGCCTTCCACATGACCTCAACCAGAGCTGCGGATGAACCACAACTGTGGTACATGCCCTTGACTGGGATTGAATTCGAGACTCCTTGGTCCATGGGCCGATGCTCTAATCACTGAGCCAAACCGGCCAGGGCGAATTGTTCTTTTTTTTTTTTCTGAAATGATTTTGGCCCTCAGTTCTGCTTGTCAAAGTGCTTTCCATCTTACTGGTGTATGACCATGGGCAAGTCATTAAACTTCTCTGAATCTTCGTTTCTTTATCTGTGGAAGGAGGTTAATCAACTATAATGGTGAGGAAGGGCTTGGTGATGCTGCAGTAATAAATAAGCCCCGCCCTGGCCGGTTTGGCTCAGTGGTTAGAGCGTCGACCTGCGGTCCAGAGAGACCCGGGTTCGGTTCCTGCTAAGGGCATGTACCTTGGTTGCAGTTTGTCCCCGGCCCTGGTTGGTTGTGCGGGTGGCAACCACTCGATGTGTCCCTTTCGCATCGATGTTTCTCTCTCTCTCTCTCCCTCCCACTCTCACTCTACCTGAACAAAATAAATAAATAAATAAATAAATAAATAAATAAGCCCCATTTCAGTGGCTTAAAAAGACAAAAGTTTATTTCTCATTTGCACTATATGTTCAGCTTGAGTCAGTGAGGGTATCTGCTTTTCCCAGCTATTCATTGATCCAGGAAAGTGGAAGGAGGTAGGATGCAGGGAGCCCTTTAAAGTCACCTAGGTTATACTCAGAATTCATTGGCCAAAGTGCTCACATGGTCACACCTAACTACCAAGAGGGTGGAGAAAGGCAATCCTGCTACTTTGCAGAAGGAGCACCAAAACTTTGTGAAGCACTGGTTGACAGCCGCACCTCTGTAAACACATGGTAAACCCTAAGACATCATCCAGATGTTAGGTGATGTTTTTGTACTTTCTCTTTGCAAGAGCCAGCTTCAATGTGCTGATGAGAGAGAGAGAGAGAGAGAGAGAGAGAGAGAGAGAGAGAGAGAGAGAGATCACTTCCCATCCTGGCTTAACCACTTGCTGACTCTGTGACCTTGGGCAAATTCACTGATTTCCCTGTGCTTCATTCAATTCTTCAGCTGGAAAATGGGGACTATATTTGTAAGTTTCTCAAAAGGTGGTTATGTGTGTTAAATGAGTTAGTAATTGTGAAACTATCAGGTGTCGTTCTTGGTGCCATATACATATTTGCTGATTCAGATGGAAATATATTACCATGCATGTTGTTCTTCAACTGGCTTTTTTTTTAAATATTAGGATGGGGTAGACTTTATGTAGGTGTGTATATGTATGCATGTGTACAGGAGTGTGTGTTCAACTTGTTTTTAAAGATAGTTGCATATGCCCTGGCCAGTTTGGCTCAGCATATAGAACATCAGCCTGCGGTCCAGAGAGACCTGGGTTTGGTTCCCGCTAAGGGCGTGTATCTTGGTTGCAGTTTGTCCCCGGCCCTGGTTGGGTTGTGCAGGTGGCAGCCACTCAATGTGTCCCTTTCACGTCGATGTTTCTCTCTCTCCCTCCCACTCTATCTGAACAAAAAATGGAAAAATGTCCTCAGGTGAGGATAAAAAAAAATTTTTTTTAAATAATAAAGATAGCTGCATATTATTCTATCTTCAATTTCTTAGGCAGTTTGATTGATGCAGAATTCCTATAAGAAAATTCAGAAAGCTCTTGGTTTCATGAGTCTCCATTGATTGAACTGTTTTCTGTTTTACTGCTCTCAGACGTAGGGTCTAAAGGCTGTGTCTAATGACATTCAGTGGGGGAGTATGTCCAGATCAATCAATACTTTAGTCCAGTCTCCCTTGCTATTGATATCTTTATCTGGTGGCAGACATTCTCTGAGAATGTACTGCAAGCAGTTTCCCCCAGTAGAAAATACCATGTTCGTAGGCTTAGCCAGGAAAAGGTTACTTGTCCATTAATGGATTCAGCTATGGTAGAGGATCCACATAGATTGTGCCCCTTACCTTTCCCAGGTAAACACTACACTGTCCCCTTCACTGTTTTCTTCCCGATGCTTGGACCTGGCGTGGGTGCCACAAACATTTCTTGACTGCTGTCATTGTAACTTTCCAGTGCTCCGTGTTCCTTATGGTTACTTCATCGCTGTTTCTTTTAACGTTAAATTGGAAGCCAAAACTCTTCATTCTATTTCCATTGGCTCACTGAGAGCCTTTTGCTCTCCTACATTCCCTCCTCCCCCCTGCAACTTGCATTTCTTCTCTGATGTGTTTCATAGCTTCTCTCCCTGTGTATAACAACAGCACGCACAAGTACAAATCTTCAGCTCGGAAAAAGTGATGAGCTATACATCCTGGGCAAGAGGAGGAAGAAGTAGTGACTACTGCACGTTGAGCTTCTAAAGGAGAGACTCTGGAGATGGGATTCCACCTGCAAGAATTATGAAGAACTACCCCTGAGATCAACCTTAGTGGATGGGATGGGATGGGGCGGATTAGAGAGAGGGAGAAATTGAACTGTGATGCAGACCCAGTGGTAGCCTCAGCCAGCCACACAGGCAGCCCTGGATCTAGATTGGCCCTTCAGAGCTGACCCAAATTAGGCCACGATGGGCTTTTGTCTTGCTACAATGGTCAGTCGTTGGATGTGGTCAGTCATTTGGCTGGACGACAAAGTAGCTCTGTGCCATGGAGACAACCCTTAAAGGGTCTGACAGCTAAAAGTTCTCTGCCACCAGCTTCCCAGCAGCTGGGGTCTGCCCTTCATTGCTGGGGCATGTGGATGGCACAGCTCAGTGTCCACCACAGAGCACGGCAGGACATTGGTAACCATAGTCCAACCCCTTCCTATGTTGTAAGCTCAGAGAGAAGACATTTTCTTCTGCCCGAGAGTCCCATCTTCTCCCCACCCTATTGTCTGTGTTGGTGATACATGTAAACGCCTTAATGTATTTTTCTTTCTTTTCATTATTCTATAAGGTTTTGAGACGGCCAGTGTTTGTTTCTGCTTTTGCTGTCCTTGGCATAATCTTTTAAGAATACTTTCTCATGTTCCTTGTGCTGCTATGACAATCTGTGCATCCTCTGCATTATAATTGCTCTGAATGTGGTCTCAGCATCCCTGTTCCTCTAGTTCTGAGGGGATAAGATGCTTCCAAACATGAGTTTGTTTAATAAAATTTGGACTAATCTGTGTGGCATGCTGCCACTGAGCAGACAATTCCCTCTCCCTTTCTTTGAAGATGCTACTGTTGGAGGAAGCTCCCCGCTCCTCTCTTCCTTCATTCCACAGATGATTTCCATGCAGCCCACTCGATATTGCTTGGCAGCAGGGGGGACAAGAATAGCATGAAGCACTGAAACCCACAAAGAGCTGCAGCCGCCTCCCCTTTGTGTACTTTTGAGCTGAGCTGCTAACAAGTGGCACAATGGATTCATTTGAATGTCATCTCCCTTCATTTCCTCCGCCTTCCCTCTGGTGCTGGGGATCGCAAGCAGCGAAAATGACCCAGGACCCAGGAGGCAGTTGGAAGGGGAAGAGAATCCAGGGGTTGAGCTAATCCATAGTTTGAATACTCAGGAATGAGCCCTGGCTCCTTCATCTCCCACAGCTTTATCTCACGCGGCCATGGGACAGTGCCACCACACGAGGAGACATTCCACGGGTGGCCTCTGGAAAGGTGTCTGTCCTTTTGTTGACACATATTTGTAACCATATTTCATCAGATGTAGGCTACCCAAAATACATATAAGATTTTGAGAGAAGCAACTCTCTTTAGCTGAGCGCAACCAAATAGCATCTGCTATAGCCAATTTTATGAATGTTATATGTTATAGCGTCCAGAGAGATCATGCATTTTAATTCAATGTTTAACCAGAGCCCAAACCCAGTCTGTCAGCCAGCAGAACTCTTGGCATCGAGGGAAATAGATCAGTCCATTCCGAAGGGTTATGTAAGAGACACAACTTGTAAGTCCACCTTTTGCTTTGTTCAAATCCACTTCTTTAAGTTCTGGAAGCAATTCTTTCGGGACTGTGGTGGTCTCATCTTCTTGAAGTGAATGTATAAGGGGAAGATCCATGGGATACATGATCATTCCTGCCATTAAAGCTGGTCTCTCAAAACGAATATGCATTATTTCCTGCCTCTATTAACCACTACAGTTTCTTCTCACCCTTACCTCCCATCTCCACTGGTTGGACTCAGATCTTCACTGCTGAAGTATTCAGATCTCTTGTCTCCATGCCCATCTATGAAGACACCTCATGGAAGCTTCCATGCTGCCCATCTCATAAGGCTCAGGTGCCCCAGGTGCACCTGGGGAGACAGATCATGAAAGGTTTACAGGGATAGATTAATAGAAAAGGGATGGACCTTTAAAAATACGTTCATAGCCAGACACCAGGCATCTGTCCTGCTCTGGTCAGCGGATAAGGGCATGCTTCTCTGCAGAAAACGGCACACGCTTCAGATAAAGGTCCACAGCAAGAAGGGGACTGCTGCTGCTTTGTGCCGGGAAAAAGTCCAGCCTCGTCAGGGAATGCTTGCCAGGACCAGAGAGAATAATGACCATTTCCATCTCAGCTCCGTAATTACTGCCTGGAGTACCCTTTTCCGTCACTCTTCCTTGTTCTGGCTGTAGAAGACCAAGGACAGCCTCTGCTCTGCATAATACTGGTTGATTGGAACAGATGTCCCTGGGTCCCCCAAAGAGACAAGAATCTACTACCTGGATAGCAGAAGAATCAGTGGTTCATGTGGCCAAGGCCATGGTTTCCCCGTCACGGGATGAGAGCCATCTGAGTGTGCAGGAGGAGAGAGCTCCGTGTCTGCAGCCCTGCCAAGGTCACCTCCCCTCCAGGGAGTTCCCAGAAGCTGAGCACAGGGAGACCTCGTAAACTCTCGGGTGCTCTCTATCCCTTGGGGTTGATGATGTACAGGCAAATTTAAAGTGAAAAATCCACTTAGTACAGATTCGGTCTCCCTCTGCCACTTGCTCCCCATAAATACTTTACCTTCTTGTTTGACTATATGTTTCTGAAGCTTATGGGCCAAGCCAGTGTCACAGGCTTGATGACACTGTGTCTGGGACACCTGGACCCATCTCGACATTAATAATAACAAGCTATCTCAGAGCGTGACCTCCTGTGGCCATGGCCATCCCTGGGTGGCTTGCAGGGAGCAGAGGTGTCATCCTCCTGATTTTGCTAGACTAGGTTTTCATGCATTGGATGCTGCCTTCTTCATTTCCCCAGTGGGAGAGGCACTCTGTTTTCATTTTGAACCTGATTGCACAAGAGGCAGTTCACAATTAGTGGGTCTCTGTCCTCCTCCATTTCCATGGGGACTGCCATACAGATATGGGGGTGGGGAGTCTCAACTAGTAAAGGGAGGGTGGCTCACTTCCAGGACTTCAGCTCCCACCCCATCACGCTTTTGGCTTCCTGAGAAGCTTGGGCAGTGTTTTCAGCCGTCCTGAGAAGCTACTGTGTTCTTGGCCCCATTCGGATGGTGCACAAGCTCATCCACACATGGATGTTTTGCTCTGTTCTGTCCAGCCCTCCCATGTGTGACTTTAGGAACTGCTGAAGTGGACAGAGAGGAAGAGAAAGAAGGGCTGGGGTGAAAAGCGATGGTCTTCTTTTTAAAAACTGTTTAGGTATTTAGAAGAGAGAGGATGGGGGTTCTGTTATCTTTTTCTGGAAATGGCTCTCTCTCCTCTGCTTGACACTCTGGTGGGTATCATGTGAGCAAGGAGATAGGGGAAGTCCTCCTGTAGCCTGCAGACAATTAAATGAGTTTGGAAAGTTGTATTTGGTTTGTTGTTGACACAAGCTAAGTCCCTGGGTAGCTGTTAATTTTTCCGGGTGATTCCCAGAGGTAACGCGAGCCCCCCATTTCCCTGTGGAACTTCACTGAGCTACACGGTATGGAAAAGAAAAACCACACGTCTTAGTTCTGACTTCCTCTTTTGTTTTGTGGCGTTTCTTTACTGTGAAAGAAAATTTCTTATGTTTGGGAGAAGCCTCTGTTTACCTGAGAAGGTATAGGGCTCAGGTGGAGAACAGGAAGAGACAAGAATATTTCTAGCTTATATCCTATCCACTGATCTAAGAAGGGCTACCTTATTTATCCATTAGCAGAGTTAGGTGACAGAAGTCAGCCTGTCTGATGATCCTCCTGGTAGAATTGAATTGATAGTACCCAGGCATGTTCCCCGTATGACTTCCTACAGATATGAGTTGGTTTTCCCATTCAGTCTTCTTTAAGGAGGACTAAGGTTTTTTGAAAAATATAGATCAGAGGATAAAATGAAAGAGGTTAACGTTGATTTTTACATGCTCCCCCATGTGATCATTGAGATGAAATTTAAAAGTGCTTAACAGAATGAAGACTCTAAATGTGACATCAAGGGCAAACTGCATGAAGGTTGGGAGTGACTTACACACCACTTATTTTCTGCTAACAAATTATAGGGGTAGCAATTGTACTTGGTTTGATTGACAGGGGTTCTGGAAAGAAAAAATTATGAGGTTCCCGAGGAAAGATAATCTGAGTGCGAATGAGTTCTCTAGTCACCTTTATTAAAATCTGGGTCCGCATGTCAGCTTAGGTCACCAGTCTGAATTGTTCAGTGAGAATTTGTGTGAAAGTACACTTGTGGGCAGGCTTGTTGATGGGTAGCAGGCAAAATAAAATTGGAGAAAGCAGTCCCCTGAGGTTCTACCCTTCTTGCCTGTATAATGAAGAGTGGGTTTTGTTTGATGGGAACCTTTGCAGACAAAACAACAGACGTGAACCTGTAAGTATTGACTTACTGGCCATAGGTCCTAAATTTTTGCAGTGTTATTTATTTCAGTTCTGTTTCATCACAATTGTTAAGACATGACATTTAAATTCTTCACCAACTCTCTAGAAACTCTGCTTTCTTTGTAGTTGTCTTTTTGATGTTTGTCCTTGCGTTTGCGGGATAGCTTCCGAAAGGCGGAGAGAACCAGCTAGCACTAGGATGGCTAAACACACATGCCCAGAACTACTGCACAGCTCTGTGTCCAGGAGTATGTTTAAAGCCCAAATCACTCAACAGAGAGAAATAACCAACATTTATCGTGCACTGACTATGGGCCAGATACTATTCTAAGTAATTTACCTAAGGATCTCACCTAATCCTTACTGTAAATAGAAAAAGTAAGTACAGCTATGGAAACTGAGGCAAGGCAAAGTGATTGAATGAACTGGGATTCAGGCTCAGAAAGTCTGGCACCTGAGGCCTTGCTCCTAACCACTGGGCCACACTGATAGACTCCACACTGAGCACTGGGCTAGGCTCTAGGGATGTGTGAGCTAGCAACATTTCAGTGTGTTATTCAGATTTGGCTTTGGAATTGGATGGATATCTTTCATGTGTGTATCAGTTTTTCTGAGCTGCTAGGAGGTTACCATAACAATATGGAACATTGTCAACTGTCATGGTCAGCAAATAGAATTAAATAACTTAGTTTCTAATAATAATGCAACTGCTAATGTCCTTCAGCATCCAGCAATTACAACTTACTTGAATGAGGTCTTTATTATACTTCTGTTAAGAAGCACACTCTTCTATTAGTTGTTAGTATATATATATATATATATATATATATATGTTAAATAAGTATCAATAAGCCTTGTCATAAGAAACATAAATATATTAACTTTTTAAATTGTTCAAATACTCATGTGTATCAGCTAGCTTTTGCTACATAACAAGTATTCCCAAACTCAGCGGCATTTATCATTGCTCACAAACGTATGAGTAACTGGGTGATGATTCTTCTGGTCTTAGCTGGGCTCACTCATGAGTCTGTGGTCAGATGCAGGTCAGATAGTTGACTCTGATGATCTAGGCTGGGCTTTCTCACACGTTTGTACTGTGACCGGCTCTAGGCTGGAGTACCTTAGCTGGGACAACTGGCCTCTCCTTCATATGATCAATCATTACCCAGCAGGCTGGCCAGGGATTTTTCACATGGTAGCTGAGGGGGTGGGGAGAGCAGTTCCAAGAATGAAAGCAAGAGTATGCATGGCCTTTAGCGAGGCCTGGGCTTGGAACTGGCATAGCATCAGTTCTGTGGTCAAAGCAAATCCCAAGAACGGCCTAGATTCCAGGGGTGAGGATATAGACCCACCACTTACTGGGAGGGGCTTCAAGACTGCATGCAAAGGAGGGTGGATGATACAGGAGCAGGATAATGGAAGCCATTTTGAAAACAGTCCACCATCCTATGTGAAACAGGCATTATTGTGCCCATTTTATAGATAAAAGAAATCGATGTCCACTGTTAAGTAACACGCCCTAAAAATCATTAAACTAATAAGTAGTAAGTTACTAGCACTAATTAGTAACTAGTGAGTGGTTGAATGACAAAGTTCAACAAACTTAGGTATGTCTCACACCAAAGCCCTTTGTTTGAAGCACCACTCTGAGGTGGTCAAGGCCTTTAAGGATCATGTCATTAATGATCTTTTCAAAAATGAAAGTGATGTCTGAGGATGAGTAAATGGGAGAGAATAAAACTCAAGCAGAATTCTAGCACATTCGTTTTCATTTACTTACACTCACAGGCAAGAATAGCTTTAATCAAAGGGCATTTCTTTAATTTAATAAAATGACCCTTAGTGATAGTTGTGGATTATTCACTTTTTCAACCCTGCCTTCAACAGGCAGGCATAGTTGGTGTTGGATGTTTCCCTTTGGTAATATTATAAAGCCTGGGATGATCAAGTACAAATATAATTCTCACTTGCAAAACTTGCCATCTCCAGAATATTTGGGTAAAGTACGAGTATAGTAGTAGTCATTGTCATGGTTGTAGTCAATGTTGTTTAACTAGATCTAATAACAAATATCATATTCAGTGGGTAGTTATGCTGCAAAATAATGGAGCATGGGGAGGCCTTTGGCAGGGTGGCAAGTACCTTTGAGAAATTCTGAGTTAACAGGTTACTTTGCTGTAATTTTTCAGAACCTTTAAAAAACTGATGCCCATTATGACTCTCAAAGAGGCCATTTCTCAGAATTACGTGACTGCAAAATATTCATCTGGTAGAACTCTCAGACACACAGTATTCCACAGAACCCTTCAAAAATCTAAACTTGATTCTGATCTCTTTGAAGTTATAAGAGGAGTTAATAATATTTGTGTAGCTTCCTCTGTGATATAGGCACTGTCAGAATCATATCAGAAACCCATGAAATAAGTGATATTCTTATTTATAGTTGAGGAAACTGAGCTGTTAATCCACCTGCCCAAGATCCCCCAATGGTACCATAGCTGAGACACTGCTGAGATTTGAAAGTTTCAGTGACTGCCCAGGGTGATTCTGCTGCTTAGAAGAGACAGCATGTCTTGCAGACTTTTGTAATCCCTGTAACTCCAAGCCTACTGGCTAATCCTCTTGTTTATTACCTAGTTATTATTATGATCATGCTCCTGGTCAAATGTTGCAATAGTAGAAAAGTTAAAAGATAACAGGTAAAAATTGTTCGTCATACCATCAGCATCAGAACCATTCCCAAGAGGTAAGACTATGATCAGTTTTTTATTATTCTTCCATAAGTTTTTAATTATATGTGCATGTATATATCTTTCTGTTTTGCTTTCCATAAATGTGATCATACATGTACACTTTCCACCTGATATATATTTGAGATCTTTTTTTTAAAATCAGGATTTATAGATTGCATCTTTTGTTTGTCTTGATCTACCATTTTTAAATTTTTGTGATGGACTGATAGATTTTTAGGGTGATTCTAGTTTTTTTAAATTCTTTTTTATTTTAATTTTGCTATGACACACAGTGCCTCAATGGAAAAAAAATCTTATACATATATCTTTGTACGATTATGTTTTGAATGAAAAACAAAAATAATATATAAGGCATTATTTTTCCACAGTTACTCCCTCTTAAGAAAAATAGTGGTCCCTGGCCAGTTTGGCTCAGTGGTTGGAGCATTGGCCCTCAGACCAGAGAGTCCCAGGTTCGGTTCCCACTAAGGACACATACCTCCGTTGCAGTTTGTCCCTGGTTGGGGTCGTGTGGGTGGCAACCACTCGATGTGTCTCTCTCACATCAATGTTTCTCTCTCTCTTCCTCCCTCTCTCTCTCCTACTCTACCTGAAGATAAAAGCAAAAAATATGTTCTCGAGTGAGGATTAAAAAGAAAAAAGAAAAATAGTGGACTATTGCCAAGAAAATGTTAGAGGAGCTGTCAATAAACGTTTTTTGTTTGTTTGTTTTGTTTTTTTTAATAAAAATTTTGAGCAAAACTAGTAGCCTTCTCCTCTGGTCTGCTCTGTTCTGACCAGAGGAAGTGGACTGCGCCCGTGGCCCTGTCAGACGCCACTGTGACTAAGAACCACAGTGACGAAGACCAGGAGGGGAGGCTCTGCCTCCTGGAGCTGTTCCCGTGAACAGCTCTACGTAGTAGTTTGGTTTTGACAAAGATTCAATATAAACTGGGCACTTGTAACCAACTATCATTTTAAAGACACTGTCCATCATGTTATGAAATGGCCCTTTCAATGATGTGTAGACCATGAACAAAATTCAGATGTGAAGCCAAGAATGCTTTGACTCAAGCAATTTCACCTCTAGCAATTTATCTTAAGGAAATAACCTGGCAGGGACATTTTATTGCCTCAAAAACATTCATTTCAATTTCACATTATTTATGGTAAATTATTAGCAAAAATGGGAGAAGACCAAATGTCTAACAGAAGAATGTTTGACTAGATCTAATATAACTCCTTTCACTGGGGCATTATGCAGGTATTAAAATAATAAATGTCATGACAATTTAGAACCTTGGAAAAGGAAAAATTGTTACCTATGCCAAAATGGCAATTATAAAAGAATATGTGTATATGCATATATTATAAGGCCTGGAAGATTAAAATATTTGATTTGTTAGATGTTTGAATTCTGGATAGTCTTTTGTAATTTATAAAATTATATTTGTTTTATAATTATATTTGTAAAGTTAAAAGTTAATAGTCCACAGAAGGTAATTTATGTTGATGTCTAGGAAGATTGTACACCCTGAACCAAAGTCTGTTTTAGCCTTAGTCAGGGACTGACATTTTTATTATCTATTATTTATTTATTTATTTAATCCTCACCTGAGGATTTTTCTCCATTTTTGTTCAGATAAAGTGGGAGGGAGAGAGAGGATGAGAGAGAGAGAGAAACATTGCCATGAAAGGGATACATCAAGTGGCTGCCTCCTGCATGACCCCAACCAGGGCCAGGGACGAATCACAACTGAGGCATGTGCCCTTGGCAGGGATTGGCATTTTCTTTTTTTTTTTTTTTTATCCGCACCCTAGGACATTTTTTCCATTTTTTGCTCAGATAGAGTGGGAGGGAGAGAGAGGAAGAAAGAGAGAGAGAAACATCGATGTGTGAAAGGGACACATCGAGTGGCTGCCACCTGCACGACCAACAAGGGCCGGGGACAAACTGCAACTGAGGCACATGCCCTTAGCAGGAACCGACCCCGGGTCTCTCTGGACCTCAGGATGATGCTCCAACCGCTGAGCCAAACTGGCCAGGGCTGCATTGACATTTTCAAATGGCACACTAAAGCCTATAGCTCTCTCCTAACTCTTAAGGATGTTGTGTGTAATAAGGTGATCATGTGTCCCCTTTGGTCTGGGACAGATTCTATTTGAGCCTGTTGTCCCAGTATGATTGTCACCAGCACTACTTTTCACTGTCAGAGTGATTTTGTTTGTATAATAAATTCTATGAGGCACACTCATTATAAGGGACATGCTAACCATCCTGCTCTACCACATTTTCTATTCTATCCTTGTTTTATTATGTTTCTCTGGTACCATCCCTAGATGATAATTTAGCTTTCTATGGCTTAGAAAGTCTTTCACAGCGCATTGATTTCACCTTGTGCCAAAAGCCAAAGAAGTATATATATGCATCATTAGTGAAAACTCAAATGTAGTGTCTATTATGTTGTATGGTAGCTCTTTTGCAGGATCTTTAAAAAATTCTGAAAAATTGAAAAAGTTTTTCTCTGCTAATAATTAATCATCTTTCACGGTGTTAGGTAATAACCATTTTGCAATTTGATATTCTCGTCTTTTTCCTTTGGCTGCCAAGAGACTCTGAGCTGAACCGGGCATTTAATTGCAGCAAAAGTCAACCCAGTGTGATGGGGAGTCGGAAGACCTGACTTTGCCTTGTTTCCCACTTACTATGTGTTCGTTTTCTAGGGCCGCTGTAACAAATTACCACAAACTTTGTGACTTAAAATAACACACATCTATTGTCTTACAGTTCTGAAGGCCAGAAGTTTGAAGTCAATTTCACCGGACCAATCCCTCCAGAGACTCTAGGGGAGAAGTTATTCCTTGTTGCTCCCAGTTTTGGGTGGCTGCCAGCAGTTCTTGACTTGTGGCCACATCACAGCAACCTCTACTTCAATAGTCATATTGCATCATCCTCTTCGGTGTCAACTGTCCCAACTAGCCTTAATATAAGGGCACTTGTTATTACCTTTGAGACTCACCCAGATAATTCAGGATAATCCCTTATCTCAAAATCCCTAATCACACCTAGAAAGTCTCTTTTTCCATAAAATGTAACATTTATGGGTTCTAGCAATTAGGACCTAGATAGATATAATCCATTCTCTGGCCCCCAAAGGTTCACATCCATCCCCCATGGAAAACATATTCCTTATATCCCAACATTCCCCAAAGTCTTAACCCATTATAACAACAACTCAAAATTCAAAATCTCATCAAAATATTATAGGCTCAAAAGTCCCAAATCTCATTATGGAAGTCATCTAAAGCAGATATGAGGAGGCAAAATTTCTCTCCCTCTTTAAAGTATTTGGTCCAGTGCCTTGCACATAGTAGATGCCCAGGGAATTTTAGCCACCATCACAGTGACTTCCTTTATTGCTTTAAGGGGAGGGTAGCACTCCCTAGATCCCACCTTCTCCTAGCTGAGAGAAGATAAGGTGTAACATGATGACGATCATGATCTTAATAATATCAATAATAGTAGAAGTAGAAATGACAATAATAGCAACTGGGAGTTTATCATCTACAAAAAGCTTTTCTAGGAGTTTTACATGTGTTTTTTCAGTTAATACTCATGAAACCCATTTGGGGTGGAAACTATTATCATCCCAATATTCATCTGAAAAAAATTTCGGAGAGGTTACAAAATTAGTTTAGTAGCCAAGCCATGAACTTCATGCAGCCTAATTAAAAACAGATCCACCCTGCACATGTGTCCTATGTCAGATTAATTCTCTTTTCTGGTCTTGGCATACATGAAATGCAATTAAAAAAACAAACAAACATAACAACAATGTTCATTTGACCTTGGGTTTCTGTACTCCGACTCGTATTCCTAAAATGGGATTTCTCCTCCTCTTGAAGTTCTTTTTTTGTTGCTGTTTATTTTTAAGCATAGACTCTCCCCTCCTCCAAATTTTTATTTTAAAAACCTGACACTTTCAGACACATTGAAAAATTGGTACAGTGAACACTTTTGTACTTTCTATTTACCTGTTCGTAATCCTTTGTCACTTAGGTCTCTTTCTACCGGCGCAAATATAGTTTTGCTTTTGCTGGATGATTGAAAGCTGCAGTTGTCATGACACTTTGCCCCCAAATACTTCAGCATGTGCCCTCAAAAACAAAGAAGCTCTCCTTCCTACTCATATGATAAAGCCCAAGAAGTTTAAATTTGATATAATATTTAACATACAGTTTGTGTTCAAGATTTTATCTATCTGTTCCAATAATGACCTTTTCCAGCATTTTTTCCCCTAAATCCAGAAGTTCACTTGCCTTGCCCTTCGTTAGAGGCTACATCTCATTTTTCCTTTCATCTAGAGCAGCTCTGTAGCCTGTTTTTTGTTTTGTTTTGTTTTTCTGTTTATCTCCTTTCAATGACCCTTGAAGAGCCCTCTTCACCCTATAAAATCTCCCAAATTTTGGATTGGTCAGATACTTTCCTACTGATGAGATTCAGGTTAAATAGATTTGGGCATGAATACTGTAGAGGTGATGCAGGAATCATTTCCTACTTGATTATGCTTAAGAAAAAGAAATGTGAGACTCTGCATAAAGAATGATCTGATATTTTAGGAAAACAACTAAATACTGAAACCCATAATAGAACATCATCTTTGAATGGTCATTGATGGTTTCTGAAGCACATTTTGCACACAAGTATTTCATTTATTCTCGTATCAATGAGACCAATGAGGTGGCTATTATTGATTTGATCATAGTCCCAGGGCAACTAAGACATGGATGTGTGAGTGACTTGCTAAATTCTTGGAATTTATTCCTTGGGAGATGGGATTTGAATCCTGTTTCTGGACCTTGGTTTTGGATCTCAATTCTGAACCCTTCCCACCCAGTCAATGGATAGGGTTAGGTAGGATCAATTTTTCAAAAACAGTAACAATTATCCTACTCAGAAATGCAACAGAATTCAGCATAAATTTGTGCTTTCTAAAAGCAGCTTTCTAATTGTCTCTGGACCCCAGCAAGTGTTTGGGAGTCTACATTTATGTAGATTATGTGTTAAGACTTTGCAGAGCTGTTACTATTTTAAATGCCATAGGCACTTGCTGGGAAATAATAATAGAAAGAAACTGAGATGTCTCCCTGTAAACATGTAGCATGCTGATAATAAATACAGATGTTAGCAAAGACATAGTCTTATCTTTATTCTGTGTTAATACCCATAGAGGGATAGATGGTGAGCTAAAAACAGTGATTTTTCTTTGTTGGTTATATTTCCAGTGTGTTCCTGGGTGGAGATCTATGGACACTGGATCATGTAGGAAGGGGGCAACTTGTCCACAAGAGTGTTTTTTTCCCTCTAATATATTGAGATTTTGCTTAAATGTTCATTTTATGAAGTAGATTTCCGAAGAGGAAAATCAGTGCCTGGAACTAACTATAATCTGGAACAAATAGATTTCATATTATTTTGATAAAAGTTTGGTATCCGTATGGCTTCTGAGAGATTTTCACAGGAAAAGGGAGTTTTTCCTCCCTTTATTGACTTTCCCAAACTCTGTAGGAAGCCACCAGCAGAGAGCTGGCTTGGCTTTTGAAACTCAGCACTTCTGTTTACAGACTCTCCATGTCAAAAAGTGGCCAGGAAAAGAGGGACGTAAACCAATGAGTGTGGAATAGGATCTGTTCTGCCAGACATATGGGATCCAGGTCCCATCTTTCTGCTCATCAGCCGTGTGACTTTAGGCCATGCCCATTCAGTGAGTCCCCCTACTGTACTAAGGCAGGACTCTTGGTGTCCATCAAGACAGTGTTGTTTAGACATAATTTAATGGCAGCAGACCCATGGACTTGCCCCACAAGCATCTAGTATAGATGACAATGTTAGGCAAATATAGGATTTTAGAGCTTTTAGCTCAGAAGCATAACAAAGTCTTTCTCTCTCCCTCCTCCTTTCCTGCCCATCTTTCTTGTCAGCACACAGTAATTCCCCCAATGTGAAATGTATCCTGGTTCTTGTTCTTCAACTTAGTGGAGTCCATTGAGAAGGAGAAACAAAGGTCACTATAGTTTCACTGTAAAGAGGTGTGTAGTGCCATATTTGACCATACATGCTCTGGAAGCTGAAGGACTTGAGTTAAGATCTTGCCTCTATCACTGAGCAGCTGAGACAGTGAGCAGGTTACATTATCTCTTTATGCCTTGGTTTGCCCATCTGTGCAAGGGTCGTAACTGCGACTTTCAGGGCTGTTGTGAAGATTGTGTAAGGAGATATATGTGTACCCAGAATAAAGTGCAATTTAACTTTTTGTCTAACCATTTCTTCAACCTCTATTCTGTGTGAATGCTCGTCTTCCTCTAGTCCCTGAATGATACAATTTTGTGCTTAGTCTTAGGTAGTAGTAGATTGTCCTACCTACCATTACTTTGTCATAAACTGAATTAATTTAAACAAAAGTACAAGTTAAATATGATAATTTCAATGTCTAGTTCAAGGGATTGACCTATGCTCTGAATTTCTTTTAATGTTCAACTATTTTCCCCTCCTTTTGTAAAGGGGATGTGGTGCTTGATTTCTCCTCTCTGCTTCTCCACCCTACCTCTCTCCCAGGTCATTGACATACTGGGTCTTAGGTGCTCTGCTCAGAGGCTCACTGGGAGGTATAATAGGATGAGTCTGGTGCTTCTCTCCCAGGGTTCTTTCATACCCTCTAACCCCCAAACATAGGTCTCCCCTGACCTTCATAGTGGCTATATTCCAGATGGTCACTTGCCCAAAATCTAGGCATCTACCCTTCAGTTTCTTGTTGCTGGGGTCCTTCTGTCCTACCAAGAAATCCTATGGGACAGTGAGACAGGACACAAGTACTCTCCATTAGGGATATTATTCCTACAGGTGGCCATATCTGACCTGTAGGAAATAGGTTCCTATCCCTTGTCTGACAAAGTCATGGAGTAAAGGCTCACCCCAATATCAAAACATCACCCAATTCCACCACCAAACAATGAGTCAACCTGGTTCTTATTTTAGGACATTCTGACCCCTGGCTCCAGGGGTCATGTAATAACTCTTCTCTTCTTGGGCTGGTGACAGGATAGGCATCGCTTGACACTTTTTACCCTTAAAGTGAGCAAGGAGCTATTTGACTCACTGCACAGGTACCAGCCAGTCATCACATGGCAGCTTGAGACTTCCCGTTGGAGTTCTATATCCATTTAACCAGGACCCCAGTCAGAACTTCAGTTTTACCATCCTGTTAAATGAAATCATCACTTAATTAATACCTGGCAGGTAATAAATGCCAAATAAATGACAACCGTTTTATAATAAAATGAGAATGGGTCTTAGTTCATTTCAATAAATAATTATGAAATACTTACTGTGTGCAATGTGAGAATATAGAAACGAGTAAGACACTGACCTTACTCTCTCAAATCTTATGGTCTGGTAGTAAAAATAAACATATGTCTTTATTTTGAGTAGAAAATGGTAAATAATATAGTAGAGTCTAGGATTTTAGAGAATGGAAAGTTTGGATGTTTGGGGAGCTCCCTGGCTTAAACAATTCTGGATCTGCCAGCAGATTATATTCTTTTTAAATATAAGGATCCTCTTTCCTCCTATATCTATCTGCCCTAGCAGTTCATATCCTAAATTAAATGATCATACTGCCATTAGCAATGGGCCACCTCAGTGACTCATGGGCCACACAGTGACAGTCAGATTTGAAACCAGGGAAGCTATCACAAGCCATAGAGCCCTTCAGTTACGATAGTTTCTGATAAACCTCATATTTCAAGTACCATTCACCATCACCTTTCTCATCATCGATCTGTGTGCATTGAGCTCAGATTTCTGTGCCTGGGTAGGGAAGTGTGGTGGGAGGTAGGATTGGAATAGGAGGATTGTTATGGACAACAGGGGGTCCTTAAGGCTTTTTGACCAGTGGGAATACATGATTAGAGGATTACATTCACCTGACATGAGAGGGGAATGGGAACAGGGCAAGACTGCACACAGGCAGTCCAGATAGGAGACTTTTTGCTTTCTTTCAGAATAACACAATGCAGGTTTAAACAGAACAGAAGCTGTGGGAGTGCAAAGCATAGGAGAGACGGAAGAATAAAAATGAAAACTTTTAAAAAATCAAGAGGGAAGAACGGGTGATTTATGGCAGAGGAGGAATGTAGTTGGGGAGGGGGGACGGGTGAAATGATTTTATTTTTAGCTATGCCCAGTTTGAACCCCTGGTGGAATCTTCTGGTGAGAGGTGGTTGTGAATAGAAATGTATAACTAAAATTCATGGCAGGCTGCAGTGCTAAAGGTGGGAATTAAGGAGTTGTATCTACAAACGTGATCCCAAGGAGCAGCAGTAGGAAAAATGACCTGTGCAGACACTCACCTGAATTATTCAGGTCCCAACTCTCCCTACATTTTTGCACAGGAACTACACACATTGCAACCCATACTTAGTTTACAGAAAATCTGAGCATATTTAAAAAGCAACAAGTATTTATTATAGGTTATAAAGCCAATTTTGGAAGTATTGCATTGAAAATATCACGTACTCAAACTTGAGTGTTTGTGAAAATAAACTATTCCCAAATGAGAACAAGCAAAAGCCATTTTTTCCAAGCTTTTTATAGCAAGGAACTTAGCCCCAATCCCTTGCATTTGGCAGGGGCTCAAACATGGGGAGGAAAGTATAAAAGCTTAATAGTGGGAAAAAGGCATGAAAGGTTTCAGCTATGCCCTGACTAAGGCTCTGGGCATGGGGAAGCTGATGGCCGGCTGCTTAGAACCAGAGCATCCTCTGTGATCGTTAGGGGAGCAGATGAGGATTTCCCCAGTTGTTCTGAAGTTGGAAACGGACTGAAATTAGGAGAGCTGGCAGTTATTGATCAAAACCTGGCTGATCTGGGGTGGTTGCTGCAGAGGTGATAGTTTGGTTTCTGAGGCTAGTTGCTGCAGGTTTTGAGTGAGACTTCTATTTTTATATACAGCCTCGCAATTGTTTGTGGGTGTATTCAGTCTCTCATGCTGAAACATGTTCAGCTTTTAAAAATTCATTGTTTTCTCATTGGCCTGACCCTCTTGGCCACCATTATCCAACTCTCGTATATCCTTGAAAATTGCTTTCTGAGGTGTACATTCAGATCAGTTTTCCAGCGAATCCCATTATGTATTAAATCTTTTAAATATTTATTGTAAAACAAAAACAAACAAAGCACCTTGATACCATAAGAAGTTAAAACCATGCAGAGAATATAAAATAAAAAGACAATTTCTTTTCCCTTGCCAGCCCCAAGCACGACTCCTCAGAGTTCACCACAATCAATACGTTCTTATACATCCATTTAGACATGGTCTGTGCATATGTAAACATATGGATTATATACCTACAGTTGCATATTTACCTCCTCTTTTAAAAATTTTATGCAAATGGGATTATAAGAACCCCCTTTTTTTTTTCAAGCGGCTTTTTTGTCATCTTTGGAGAACTTTACATTGGTACAGGTCGGTCTATCTTGTTCTTAAATTTTAAATCTTTGATGGGTATGCCTAACTTGCTCATACTTATCCCCTTACCAAATGTTTAAGAGTGCTTTGTTCTTCACACTTTTATTGACATTAGATATTTTTCCTAATTTAAACCAAGATGATAGATATGTTAACTTGAATTTATTTTACTGTCAATGAGATCAAGAATCTGTTCATATGATTTGTTGGTCATTTGTATACATCATTTTTCTGTCCCCCTTTTCATTAGATCAGTTTCTTATTCCTTTGTAAGAACTCCTTGTTTGTTAAAGCCTTTTTTTTTTTATCATTTGTTCTTTCACTTTGTGTATGGTCTTACTTTTTTGCCATACACAAGTTATCATTTTAACTATTTCTTTTTAAATTTTAACTATTTAAATTTATGTTTTTTCTCATTCATTTGAATTGTATGTTCTGAATTGAAAGGCCTTCCTGGTTTGCATTTTTATTCATTTTTTGCTTTTTAATAAAATTATTTTGTTTGGTAGCAGAATTGCACGGGATGTAATTGGAAGAAATTGGAGTGTCTGGTATTTCTCCCTGAAGTAGTGCACTCTGTTATCTCAAAAGAGCTAATGAAAGCTTTAGGGTTAGAAGCCCCGAGTGTCCCCCAATGATGAGAATAAAGAAACAGGAAGCAAGGCAGGAAGAACAGTCTTCTCAGGCAGTCTGCTGAGGGCATTATTTTTTCTTCTGGAAACAGTATTTGATGGTTGACACCCCATCCCAGCCTTAGTTCCCGTAGCTCAAAAACATGGGTGGCAGGAAAATGTGAGAAAGGCATCGGTCCAGGGGTAAAATGCGACCCTTCTGTCCTCGGGCCAACGCCCTTACTGCTGAACCAAACCAGCCAGGGCTTAGGGGCTTTTTCAATCTTTATATGACGATAAGAGAAGTGAGGTTCAGAGAGGTTAAATAACTTGCCCAGTGGCACACTGCTAAGAAAGATCAAAGCAGGAATACAAACCCAGTATACTTTCTACTTTCTGTTTACCGCTGCTTTTACATGAGGCGCAACAAGTCCCTGCCTTTATGAAGCTTACGGTCTCAATTAGAGAACACTTTTCGTCAGAGAGGGTCTTAATTTGTCTCTGGGGAGCAGTGGAGAAAACTTTCTACCTGTCAGCAAGATTTAGGCTAGTCATACATACTCAGCTGATGGAAGCTGCTTGATGACATGGACACCCTTCATTTTCTCTCATCACATTCATTTCTCCCTTCTCCTGTGTCCTTCTCAGGTTCCCCTCCTTTGCCTCGTCTTCCTGGCGCCCTTTTTCCTGTCGGAGTGTCCTCCCCTCCACACCTGCTTGTTTTTCTCTCTTGCATTTAGACAATTTCTAGACTCTAAATGCCATGCAATGCACTTTGGGAGGAAGAGAGAATTCCACTGCAGACAAAATAAACTATTGATGGATGTCAGTAAGCCTGGGGGTCCTTCTTTTGCATTCCCTGACATATAAGGGACTCCGGATTCCAAAAGCACGTTTATGTTATTCTGCTGTCGCTAATCTCTTTTTTTTCCATGATTAACAACCCAGTTCATTGTTTTCAGCTCACATTAATCTTCTCTTCTGTGAGTTTGGTAACATTTGGAGTCATTTCCCTCTGTATTTATCCATCTGGGATCTTTAGAAAAGATAAGTTTGCAGAGAACCTTTTGTTGCTCATGCTGAAAGATGTTTGTTGCTCACTGCTGTAAGAGGAATGAATGTTTCTCCCGTCCTAAGAGAGAATCCTGAAGTCAGGCACGGATTCTCTACACGACGCAGAGAGACCCCTCAGTGGAGCTCCATGGGGTCCTCCAACTGGGATTGAACTGCAACGTACCAGCATCAGAAATACAAGCCATGCGCCCTCGATCTTGACTGTCCTCATGGAAAAGATGGGTTTGGGAGAGAACTGTGGAGGTAGCGGAAAGAGTTGTGAGATTAATGAGTCAGAACAAAGTCTTTGGCTTGAGTTCTTATTTTATTTTATTCTTTTTTTTTTTTTTTTACCACCTACACGCTATTTGACCTTGGGCAAGTCACATAATTTCTCCAAGATCTGCTGGCGTTCTCTGTAAACTGGCCCCAAAGATGCCTGTTCTCTCTACATGAGAGAGTGGTTGGATTAATTTTTTCTCATCTGCTTTTGAGTAAGCACATAACCTTGCTCATATTACTTAAGAATTGCACTTTCCGAGGCCCCATTCCAACATTAATAATACACAGAGTGGGGCAAAGGTAGGTTTACAATTATTTGTATAGAAAATAAGGTAGTAATAAATAATAATACAAAAATAAAGTCTGTGTTTTGCATACTCCCAACTGTAAACCTACGTTTGCCCCATTCTGTGTTTATGATTGGAAAGAAAAAAAAAATAGGCTATTGGGGAAGTCTTAGAGAATAATATTCTTTATTTCTCATCTTACATTAAAAAAAAAAGGCTTGGAGTTATGTGTCACATTTAAAAATCTACCTGGGAGGGAATATGTTATTTAGAAAGCGAATAATCCTTTGGAAATTCAGTTAAGGGCATCCTCCCAAGTATAATGTAATCTCGGGAGGTCACAGGGAAGGCAACTCTTTTGGAGAGTCTGGGCTCTCGGTCCCTAGCAACATTTTGTTGTGAAGGTCGGAAAACATTCATTCTTTTCTTAATTCAAGTAAGATATTTCTCTAGAGAAAATATTCCAAATTGGAAACCCATTCAAAAACCATGACAGATACTGCTATCTATGGTCATTACCTGTGAAATATTATTGTTATTTCTCATTGCTGGCCCAGTGCAGGGCTAAATCACAGTAATGCATGCTATTGTAGGAAGGGAGAAAGGTGTAATTAAATTTCATTGCTGTAGAATTTAGAATGGGTTCAGGAGAAGAACCAGTAGAGACAAAAGAAATCTAGACTGTTCTAACTCTGCACAATTAAACACAAAGCAACGTAATTCAGAAATGTTGTCACTTATTGACAGTTTTCTCTCCCAGCAACTGGGATTTGAACAGGAGATTCCCGTTATGCAGAGAGCTCCCAGTGGTGTTGATGGAAATTACCTGCATAACCAACCCTTCTGTCCACATAGAATGCCAGACGCCGGAGAGCCATTTTAATTGCATCGTACCTCCCTTTGCCAACAAGCTAATTGCATTTGCTTCCCTTTCCTTTAGGTATCCAAGCAAGGACAGGAATAATGAAGAGACACATGTGTTAGTGGCAGCCTTTTGAACTACGAAAGAAGGAAGTCAACAGTGTGGACAGGGCTGGAAGCGTCGCCACGCTTGCTTGTTGGCGTAAATGAGGAATGGGCTTGTGATTATGCAGACATTCCAGCATGAATCTGGTAGACCTGTGGTTGACCCGTTCCCTCTCCATGTGTCTCCTCCTACAAAGTTTTGTTCTTATGATACTGTGCTTTCATTCTGCCAGTATGTGTCCCAAGGGCTGTCTTTGTTCTTCCTCCGGGGGGTTAAATGTCACTTGCAGCAATGCAAATCTCAAGGAAATACCTAGAGATCTTCCTCCTGAAACAGTCTTATTGTATCTGGACTCCAATCAGATTACATCTATTCCCAACGAGATTTTTAAGGACCTCCATCAACTAAGAGTTCTCAACCTGTCCAAAAACGGCATTGAGTTTATCGATGAGCATGCCTTCAAAGGAGTAGCTGAAACTTTGCAGACTCTGGACTTGTCTGACAACCGCATTCAAAGTGTGCACAAAAATGCCTTCAATAACCTGAAGGCCAGGGCCAGAATTGCCAACAACCCCTGGCACTGCGACTGTACTCTACAGCAAGTTCTGAGGAGCATGGCATCCAATCACGAGACAGCCCACAATGTAATCTGTAAGACTTCCGTGTTGGATGAACACGCCGGGAGACCATTTCTCAATGCTGCCAATGATGCTGACCTTTGTAACCTCCCTAAAAAAACTACCGATTATGCCATGCTGGTCACCATGTTTGGCTGGTTCACCATGGTGATCTCATATGTGGTATATTATGTGAGGCAAAATCAGGAGGATGCCCGAAGACACCTTGAATACTTGAAATCCCTGCCAAGCAGGCAAAAGAAAGCAGATGAACCCGACGACATTAGCACTGTGGTATAGTGTCTAGACTAACTGGCATTGAGAAAGAAATGTGTGTGCAATTGCAGTAGAATAAGTGGTTTACTTCTCCCATCCATTGTAAACATTTAAAACTTTGTATCTCAGTTTCTTCTGAATTATGCCATTGTTGAACTTTTAACAGACATGAAAACACAACAAATGATTTTAGTTTAGGTGATCCACCCCTTAACTGTACCCCTGGTGGTATATTCCTGAGTCAGCTACTATCGGAACATTAGTTAGCTCCATCTCACTATTTAATAATGAAATTTATTTTTTTAATTTAAAACCAAATAAAAGCTTAACTTTGAACCATGGAAAACAGAGTGACTTATTGGTCAAGAAAGCAGTATAGTCATGTTTATTGCTTTAAAGAGAAACATACAACCTTGGTGAACAAAAGAACTATCATAATGAAAGATGTGTTATCAAACCCTATTGTACACGGGGGAGCCATAGAATACCGAGCCTCAGTAAACCCAGGTGATAACACACAGTGTGATGTCCTGTAGAGGCTTAATCAGTCGGGATGCCTCTGTTTGTTATCTAAAAGTTGGCATGTTTAGCTATAACGGTCTTTTGATAAATAAACACACTACTTCTATCTAGAAAACTCTGGTGAACAGAGTTTTGTGACAAACATAGAAATAGCTATGCCAAAAAGGAAGGTCCTAATAGTCATCAGCTGTGTGCAAGGACTGCGCAGGGCATTTTTATACACTAGTATTAAGTCCCTAAGCCCTCACTACAGGAGGGAAAAGTGACAACTGTACTCCATTTACACAGGAGAAAACTGCAGGTGGAAGAGGTTTAATGACCTGCCAGGTAGAAAGTATCAGAACTCGAACTTGAAGCAAGTTTTCCTCTCTGAAGATTGAGGTCTTCTCATTATGTTCCCGGTGGATTGATTTAAAGAGGTATAAACTACATATTTAAAAATGCACTCATATTAAGTATTTAGTTCTATAAGGTTTAAGAAATGTATATACCTCAAGATGTTACGTCTCTGATATTGTTCAGAGCTAGGAGAAAGCTCATTTCTTTTTTGGAGTAGAGAACTGTGTGGTTGGGGGGTGGGGGGTTAAGGTGTCATTACAGACAATCCTTGAAATTTGGGTGGGATCTCATCAGATGGTGATGTAGCCAAAGAAGGTAGAGGAAGCAGAGGGGGCAAAGGGATACAAGGATAGGGAGGAATTTGGGGTGAAGGAGTCTATGTAGGGAAGAAGTGAGAGACAAATTGGAGCCATACCATGGGGATCTGCATTCCATACTCAGGAGTAAGAGTAAATGATGGTATTTATGGAATGCTTACTATGCACCAAGTACTTTTTTGAGGTTGTCTTAATTAATCCTTACAATTACCCTATGAGATAGTCTTTTGTGAATGAGGAATCAGAGACACAGGAGTTTAAGTAATGAATTCAGGACCCTAGAGCTTATAATAAGTAAAGCAGATAATGAAACCCAATCAGTCAACTCCAGAACCCATACACTTCTTAACTACTGCACTCTATTACTTTACAGTCATAGACTTTACTACGTAGAGTTACTAGTTTCCCAGACCTAAAGGTTTGCACACTCCTAAGTGATGGTTTCATTTTAAAATAACAGAAAAAAATAGCCCTTTAGAGAGCTTAAATAAGAAGGAAGTATCCTTTGCCATTTTGCCTACATTGCTTTCTCCAGTCCAGATTAGGTTGTCTTTGGGGCTCCAGGAACCACATTTCTGCCTTACAAAGCACTGCAGTTTTTAAACATATCAATTGTTTCTAAAAGGGTTTCTGGCATAAACCACGGGTGTCAGCCAATCCCAGACCTGTTGTAAGGCATCCAGAGCAATGTGGCCAGGCTACACTGGCACCCCTCTCTCAAAGCCATGGGCTTTTCATGCCCACCCTAATCTTTCTAAAAAGTGTAAAGCCTAACCTAGAAGCCCGAGATGTGAAATTCAGGATATGGGCCCCAGAACTCCTGCATTCCAGTGAGAAGGAAGCCCGACTGTCTGCTTTTGCTAACTGGATTTGAAAGCCTTCCAGTGAAGTTGGAGCTTTGCTGAAGATTTAACGCCCCCTGGAGGACAACATTATAATATATCTTCGTAAGTACTACCATAGAAAGATGCCTACCTGAACACAACCCACCCTCCTTTTTTTCCCCTAAAGAATAGGAAAATCAAGCCTTTGCTAAGATAACCTTTTAAAATGTTAAACAAATTGTATTTATTTGAGTGTGTGAGTCACACTCACTTTCAGCTTTCACAAATTACATAATCCATTCCAGGTACTCCCTCTAAACTTTTACTAATAAGAGCTTATTTTGCTAATGGCCAATTGCATCAGTCAAGTGAAAGGAGCTATATAGGAAAAACTCCTGAGGAGTGTTGTAGTATAGGCGGGTTCTTGTTCAGATGTGGCAAAGTTAAATCCCCACATTTTAGTTTGTAATTCTCCACACGCATAAAGGTAAAAGGTGCCTCCTCATTTAATAATTACCTCCTTGCTTGATTGCTACAGGTAGATTTTCAGTTAATAGTGCCATGCGTGCAAGTACTTTTTAAAAAATAATAAATCAAATCTATTTAATAATAAAATGTATTTTTAAAATTTAAAAGCAATTGGAGAAAGTTGATTCTTTTTTCTTGAACCAATAACAGGCTATAGGACCCCTTTGTGACCAGGATGGAAAAGAAATGTTCTTCCCATCAGTTTGTAGGGATGCTACAGCCCAGTGGACCAATGGCTCATGATGCCAACAAGTGGGAAGAGCTTACTGAGGTTTGTAGCTGTACAGAAAAAGGCCCGATATGGATGCTCAGATTTTGATCCCAGCATGCTTATTAGTTTTCAACCCTTTACAGATGTTTATATAGTTAGATAGCTACCAATTTTAGGACTGTAAAGTTTTTCTCAAAATTAAATCTTGTTATCTAAGGCACATACCTTCTTACCTTCTAAATATTTTAAATAGCAGCCTCTTTGCCTAACCTTCTCCTTTAGCACCATAACCTCAACTTTTTAAATTAAAAAATACCTGGGGATTTTAGACTAATCGTCGACAATATGATAATCTTTGAAGCAAGGGAAGTCATAAAACATGCCAACTCAACTGGAACATTTTTAAGAAAGGGATAAAAAGCTCTGTAATGCAAGATTTAACTTTCAAGAACACTCTGGCAAATCGTAACACACTGATATACAAATTCTGCCAGGTACACGCTGTTCTTTTCCATGTCCTCTGATTACCCACCATAATTCTTGTTCTGACATCAATAAGCGTAAGGCAGTCTGGGGTGCGGATAGGTTTTTCTTACTGGCTCGAGAATTTCAATTCACAGAGTAAGTTCTCTCATTTATCTAGCACAGAGAGGATAAAAATTCTGCTGAATGAAATGTTCAGGGGTCCATACATGGGCAAAGTCCTAGGATGTCAGGACTGGAAGAGCCCTAGAGATAAGCTCACCCACTGAATTTACAGGTGTTGAAATTAAAAACCACGCAGTCTTGGGCATTGACATTTGTGAATCCATAGTCCCCATCTACTGTTCCTTTTAGGACACCGACTGCCTCACCTGATAACACTGTTTCCCAATCTTTAAAGAAATAGAACAGCATAATACTACACATCATGAAAATGTCACTGGCTATTGGCAGCCTTTTTTTTTTTTGAGGGTACAGAGGCACTTAAGATTTCTACACTGTCACAGAGTTGTAATAAAGAGTAGCTATGATTCTGAAGAGTTTCTTATTTCTTCCAGATATAATGAGAGGATCTGTTACTCTTTCACAAATGGCCCCTGGATCACATGCTCAACACTGTGCACGATCTGATTTTCCAGCAGAGACATGGAGAAGATGATCTTGGTGTAACTTCCCGGGGACGAGGAGTTGATTAGCATTTGTTCCTTGACTAGCAACATAAACCCCGAGGGGTCAGAAGCAGCTCCGCAGGCTGGAGGGCGGTGAGTGCCATTAAACCACGTTCTCTGTTTCCGGAGCTCTGCCCAGCCTGGCTGCCCACACTGGTATCACCGATTCATCAGGTCAGCTGGGTCTGACCCAGGCTAAGCAACCCCACTTCCGACACATTTGGAAATGCCCTGCTCAGCCCTCTTCCAAAGCTAAATTTGTGAATCAGAATATAGGGAAAAGGAAGACCTGGATCCCCCATTCCATATTTGCCTATACTTGTTCTATGGATGGTCCCAAATGCACCCCATGAATTAATGGGTCACATAGACACAGCATGGGGGACTTCTCAAGGTTCAAGACTTTTCCATGTCAATCCAGGGAAGAAGGGAGTTGACGATAAAAGGAAATCCACTTCTATGTATGGCTGTAAATAGAAAGACTCAGAGCTAGTGTGAATCACTTAAGGGGTGTGTGTGTGTGTGTGTGTGTGTGTGTGTGTGTCCATGTGTAGCTTGGAGTAACATGGAGAACTGGGTCCCGAGAGCATCAGGAGAAAAGAGAATAAGAACACTGGAAACAAAATCTACCTGTCGGTAATTTGGTTTAGAGAGAGCCACAGTTTCCGGTTTCTGGGGAAATCATTGATGCACTTTTAAGGCTGTCCCCAAGTTCAGTGAAAACATTTACATTTAACACTAATAGCAACTGAGTGGACCAAGTTTGTGAGCTGCACTCCTTCTTTGGCTGATAAATGTCCTAAGTTTTGCACATTATTATTTTTTTAAATAAAGAATCAATGCATTTACTTTCTTTGCTTGTGGATGTCTGAGCATCCAACGGACAAAAGTCGTCCAGATCTTACCTTAAAAGCGACGCCTCAAAAGAATGCATTGTTGGTCTCTCGGAGGCTGTGGCCAGCATTCTATTTTTGGCTTTGATAGTTCATTTTTTTCCTTCAGAGAAGAGTTTGTAAAATGGAGGGCAATCTGAAATCTCCCTGTCGGTCTAAAGATGCACAAGCCAGCTGTTGAGCTGATGGTATTGATCGCTGAATAGATTTAAAAAAAAAAAATGTCCCATGGGAAGTAGGATGGCGCTAATGCAGCTTCCTTGGGAGTGTCCACATTTCTCCCGGAATACAAATACATGAAAGGTGCAGGTAGGCTCTCCAAGTCTTTCATCCTCACAGACTAGCTTGCCAATTCTGTCTCCCTGAGGAGTCAGCTGAGGTAACAAGAGGAGAATGTGAAATGAGAAATGAAGAACAAAAACTTGGAAAAGTGCTACCCAGAAGCAAGGCTATGGGGGAACAGGCAGGACCGACTGAAACTGACATTTTTAACCCTTCACTATGGACAAGACCTATCTTCACATCGAAACATGAACCGAGAAAATCCTGTGTATAAACCAGAGATAAAGAACCTTTTACAAAAAAAGAACCGATTGTCAAATAATTTCACCTTTCCCTAACCAAAGTTATCATTTACTTGGCATAGAGTTCCTTCCATCTGTCCCTACCTTCCCTGGTTCTCACAACAGCCCTGCCAAATAGACATTATCATTGTTGCTGTTTTACAGCTGAGAAAACTAAGACTCAGAAAGGATTCTGAGATCCCACAGCCAAGATCACACAGCCAGATGCAGCTACCTGCAAAGTCTTTTGTTCCACCTAAGCCGTACTTCCTAGTCATGCATCATCCTTTAGTTTATAAAGTCTCATCTTAAGGCCCATGATAACAAATGGAGGGCAAGACATTTTTCTTAATAATTTTTTTCTTAAGATAAAAGCAAAGCCTTGGCTTACTCAGCCAGCTAGCAGAGCCTGGTGTTTGGGGACCGCAATGGTTTGTCCTCTCTTCACACCCATTCCTCTGTGCCCAGCCCTGAAATCCCGTAGGTATTGACAGTAAGCCATGTACGTGGAAAGATCAGACATGTATGTAGGTCTCAATCATGGAAAGGATTTCCCCTTGGTTCTATGGTTGCTCCTGGGATGGTGGCGAGGGTGGTGTTCAATATATGGCTTGTGGCAGCCACATATACCTTCACTCCTACCATTTATATGTCTGCCAGCTAAATTCCAGCTGGTACCTCATGCATATATTTGCATGAGGATTTTCTCTGGCCACCACAACACACTTTGCCACTTACAAAGAAGGTTGAGGAAGATAGGGGGTTGCCACCCTCTAGGAGCAGCCCTCAACTGACGATTACAGAGGACTTGGTGTATAAACACTCCACTCCTTTGCTCCTGGAAGTGTGCATCCTACTCTGTGTTGCAGAGTTCCCCCAGCATGATGAAGCTCCGCTTGTCCATCACGCTAACAGGTTTGTGTCATTTCTACATTACCCTTCAGCGTCTCCTTCCAAATAAACTCTTTGCACTCATATCCTGTCTCAGTGTCTGCTAACTGGAACAACTCAAACTAAGATACCTGAGTATACCCTACTTCAACGCTTCCATGCCTGGCTAATGATCTGACAGACTGAGACAGCTTTGGAAAGATACAGGTACCTATGCCTGACCCAGACCCACTGAACTGCAGTCCCTGGAGGTTGGCCTTAGGCCTCTGTGTTTTCTGTTGGCTCCTCTCTGCCTGGGAGACCTAGGATGATCAATCAGTGATCACCAGCCAACAGGACATCTCGTGCTGGGAATTTCTTCTCCAACATTGTGTTTGACGAAACTTTGCTGCCTTAGAAAAGTAAACTGCTGTCCCATCATGGAGAGTGAGTGTCATGTGAACCCATGATAAAGCTCCTCTTTTGCTTCACATGTCAGGAAATTAAGAGGGAAAGAAGAAATCTGTGCTTCTGATCTAGTGACTGAATACCATCATCTCATAGCCCACAGGCTACCATTCAACTTCCTCTGCTTTTCCTCTGCCGCCACATGCACGGCACCGGTTATTCTGATCGTTATTTGCGTTTCTCTATTTCATTGTAAGTGTCTCTTGAAGACCCCTCAAGCCCTTTATATAATGAAACAGAAAAAAAAAAAAAGTATATTTATTTCCTGTCTTTTACATTTTCTTCAAATTTATAGATTGTTGCAGACGCATTTCCTGTTCTGCATTGCTTGAGTTCTGATTTCTTATCATTTGTTTTCCCTGGCTTTCGTGTTCCAAAACAGTTTGACATCTAGTCCTCCTTTTCTGTGAAACTGCCCCTGAACCACCGACAGTCAGGATCGCGCACGAACTGAAGACTCACAATCCCACAGCCCCTAATAACGATTTGTCATGGTTCCCCACCCACTTTGGAAGAAAGGAGACAGAGGGAACTGAGATTCCGAGGTGCTAAGTAACCCACCCAAGGTGTCTCCAGGTGACCAGTGGGAGAGCTGGGACCTGCAGGGGGCTCTGTGGACGACGAAGCTCTCACTCGCCCCACGTCTCATCCACGAGGCACGAATGCCTTTGGAGAAACCTTGGGGAACGGTAAGGAGAAGAGTAATGACCGGTTCAAGAGGACACTCAGTTTTGGGGGATGAAAAAAGTTCACATTTTTCTCTCTTCAAAACTGGCAGATTATATTGTCATTGTTTCTAGGATTATAAAATAGCAAGCAATAGTTAGCAGTTTATTGTTGTTGTTGTTTTCCATTTATTCTTTCCAGCTGGGGCCATAAGTCATCAGTGGGATTGTGTCCCTCTCAAAAGTTGAAGTTCTAACACCCAATGTTTCAGAATGGGACAATATGTACCGATAGGGTCTTTAGAAAGATAATTAAATTAAAATGGGGCTTTTAGGGTGGGCCCTCATCCAATATAACTGGTGTCCTCATAAGGAAAGAAGATTAGGACATACAGAGAGACGCCAGGGACATGTGTGCCAGAAAGGTCACGAAAGGACACAGCAAGAAGGTGGCCATCTGCAAGCCAAGGAGAAGGGCCTCAGAAGAAATCAGACCTGCTGACATCCTGCTCTTAGACTTCCAGACAGATAAAAAAAATAAATTTCTCTTGTTTAAGCCATCAAATCTGTTGTATTTTATTATGACAGCCTCAACAAACGAATACATCATGTTAACCCTTGATTTCCAGGGAGTAGTTATTGTTCAGGAAAGGCAATTAACCAATGCCATCACACATCTGGATTTTTCTGTGCTGCCCTTAGTTTTTACGGACAATTTTGCTTTTGAAATGGATCTACCTCTGTCCTCTGGAAATGCCACTCCCCCACCCCTGTTGAAAAGTAAGCATCGCGCTGAGAAACGTGGATGGTCATGTAGATGTATGAGAAGAAAAGAGACAAAAGACAAAAGGAATGAATGAATGGATTGTGCTGGCTTCGTTTCCAGATAACTAAGACTATATTCAAGGGGAAATTGGCCATAAGTAATCTTATTTGGAAGAATTATATAATTAACTGTGTGCTCAATATTTAATTACATCCAAATTACATCTAAAATCCTGCACCACCTCCTGTCCCAGCTTCATTAGGAATTTTCCTCAGAGCTAAAAGTCCCAACAACTCCATAAAACAGTTGTCCTTAAGAGCAGGCGCTTTAAAATGGAAAGGTGTTTAATCAGTTCCTTTCCAGCAGTTTTCACAGTAGATTAGCTCACTTTACTATGCCAATGATCAATTCTCTGACTAGGGGCCTCGAAAACTCTGACCTGGATGGTAAATGATGGTTCTCCCTCTCACTTCTCAGTGAACAATAAAAATACCGTAATTAGACCTGGCTTACCATTTGGTCAATGACAGCACTATGAGTGACTACAGTTCAGCTAGTAACTCCAAACACTTCTGCAGACAAGACACTCAGAAGCCAGAGACCATGGGAAGCCTATGTAAGAAAACAGTTCCTGGGGCCACAGATTTGGCTACTGTAAGAGCCCAAGTGCAGAAAGTCCCCATTAACTCTGCATTTGAATTTGCCTTGTGGTGTGGCTAAAAAAAAGGGGGGGGGGCACAGGACTTGTTTTATTTTGCTTGCAAAATGAAAATAATTTCAATGTTTAAAAATCTCAGAATATGGAATCATGTAGAAACCGAGAGTGAAGAAGAAAGTACAAATTACTCTAAGTCCCACCTCTCAGAAGTAACCACTTTTAATAGTTTGAATTATCTTCTGGGCCTCTCTCTGGATATATATATATATATATACATACAATTTTATATCGAAGAATGAACTATGCACACTGTTCAGATACATTAGATGGCACCCCATTTCACCATCAATAATGTCCAGCCAAACTCCTTAATACTAATGTGGCCTTTCCCGGTCAACCCTGTTCAGCTTTCCAGAGTGATCTCTTGCTTCTATCCCCAAAGCCCTCTGGGCTCCTGCCTTTCCCATCTTGAGCTCCTGAAAACCTCCCCCACCTCTCATGGGATCCTTTGAAGAGCTCCAAGATGGGGTGAGACCTCAATCAACTTCACATTCCAGTACTGAGACTCTATAGTCAAGGTAAAAGTCTTGCTTAAGACAATGAACTGCCGTGATCACATATGGGTACATGCTGAATCCCCGTTGTTCCTCTCTATCACAGAGTGGGTACGTCAGCCTTAATGTATACTCTTTCTTTGGGAAAATCTGCGGTACATTTAATTTCTGATTTTTCCTAAATAAGAGAGAGATCTACAAAACACAACTTTGTGATTCATCTGAAAAAAAAAAAAATCAAAAATAAGAAAAGATAGCAGCTTTGAGGATGATGTAATCTCTATAGTGTTAGTCTTCCTTTTCTTAGAGTTTCAGCCCTACCTAAATTAAATGACATTTCAAAGTGGCTTTTCGTATACAGAATATAGGAATCAGAAGGCACCAAGTAAAAAGCCAATAGGAGGAAAACAAATACCGCTGTCGAGGCTGGGCCAGGATCCCACGCCCCATGGCTTGCGGTACCTCTTCCTGGACAGCAGTAAATGTGCGCAGTTCAGAGTCTAGGCCTGAAGAGACATCAGCTGTTTCCACTCACCCCTCTGTGCTCCTGTTATTCATCAGGAGAAAAACATATCTTAGGCAGCCACTGGTCTAAGGAGCATGAGAGACCCGAAACAGACTTCCTGGACTTTCTGAAACAAATCATCTGGTAGCTGGAAGCAGAATCACCCCTGCTGACCTTCAGAACTGTAAGTAAGAAAATTACGTGTTTCCTCCTGGTCTTAGGTTGTCTGGGTTTCTATAACAAAGACACCATAAACTGGGGTAGCTTAAATAACCAACTCTCACGTTTTGGAGGCTGGGGAATCCAAGACCAAGATGCCAGCAGACATGCTGTCTGGTGAGAGCCCGTGTCCTGGTTCACAGATGGCTGTCTTCGCATTTGTCCTCGCATATGGCAGAGAGCCCTCAGAGGCAAGGGCAGAGCAAAGCCCTCATGACCTCACTTACTCCTAATTACCTCCTAACACCATCACACTGCGGGTTAGGATTTCAACATATGGATATTAAGGGGACACGATTCAGTCCATAAAATATTTTAAACCACTGAGATGTTTGGGTCTCTTGTTACACAGCGTTATGGCAACAATAGCTGACTATTACAATCCATAAGAAATAATCCTAAAAGTTCATCTAAGGCTAAAGGAATGAACTAAAGAGTTCCTTTAAGCATTTTGTTTACTACTTTAATTGGATAGTTCCTGACATAAATGGGGAGAAAAAAATTAATGCTACTGTATTCTAAGCCTGGAGGACACCCTTTATTTTGAGAGAATATATACTCTGTGTATGATGTGTATAGAAACAACTCAAGTTCTTCCTCTGTAAAATTCTTTGGCTAAACTATCAATATAAAATGTCATTCTAGGATGTTCAATCTGATTCTCACATAAAAGGCAAATTACTGTAGGCATAAATATCAGCAAACATTAAACTCAGTTCCAAAAATCACCAAAAATAAGTTGGTTAGAATCATTGCAAGTCATATGTCTACATTTTATCTGAATTATTTCCTTGAGATTACCGGAAAACTTCATACAACTCAAAGGACACATGATCTATGGGGAATGGAATATGTTGAGGTTTTGAAAAATAAGTAGCCCTTTGTTTAAGGACCAAAGTACTCACTGTACCCAAAGGTTTCCCATCTGTGGAGCTGCAGCTCATTGAGAAGATACTAAGTAGGTGGCAGGAACATCAAGAGTTTTCACGTCATTTCCTCATTCACATCCTGGTGTCAAAATGCATTGTGAGTCCAAAGTGTGGCTCTGTATGATTTGCAAAGAATTCCTCACAAGCTGTATCACAACATATGCCACAGCTATACAGTGAGATACACCCAGCTTTGAATCCTGGGTTTTCCATTTCCTGGGAAATCACCTGGGGTGATTTAAATTCTACAAACTTATGTGTCTTGGACTGTAAGGTGAGAAATAATAACTATTTTACATGGGTTATTATGAAAGTTAAACGAAATGCTGTGTCAAGTGCATAATATAATACTTAGATATAAGACCTAAGATTTAGGTTCAATGTTGTGTGCTGCTTTGACATCTGGCAAAATTGGAAAGTACATGAATGGCCTGATTATTTCCCTTCTAGATACTCTGATTCCATGGATGAGAGTCCCTTTATCATCAGGACCAGGCAGAGTCCTTGCTTATCCCTGAGTAGTAGGCTTCAATTTTCGGCCAGCCACAGAATTATTCAAACAAGTCAATCACTTCCTCCCCTGGGAATCAGTGGGAGCCTCAATCCCCTGCTCCTACAGAGCCTGTTCACAGCCCCTGGCTGTTTCTTCTGTCCCTAAATGCAGTCCCTGTGTAACCTTGCATAGCTTGTGCCGTGTTCCCCTCCTCTGGGCTGTGAGTATATGTGACTAATAAAGGCTATCAATCTTCTTTGTCCAATGTTCGATGTCCTGTGTTTGGTTATCCTTATAGGGCAGGAATCTCTTTCTTAACAAAGTGGTAGAGAGGAGATGATCACAACAAATATATAATAGTGCAAATATTAAATGATAAGTAATGTCATAATTAAAAAAAATAAACCCAACATTGCTCTCTAACCTCCTAGAAACCCTTTGAAACCCCAAAGCAGAAAGGTGGTCATCCTCAGCCCCTTTTCACCCAGAAGTTGACATTGGATCATGGAACTAGGGGGTTGGAGTAAGGACCACAAGTAGAGAGAAACCAAAGGGGCTTGTGGCCTCTCTGCTTCCTGCCTCCTGTGACCCACAATGTAGGGAAACCGAAATAAAACACAAACGAAAACCAGGTTCTACAGTCACCATAATTCCATCAAGGTATCTGTGGTGTCTCTCCCCACTGTGATCCTATGGGACCACACGAGGGATGTGTCAGAGCATCCTGGCTCTGTTGTCCTCTGTGTCCCAGCATCCTGGGAGCTTTCTGGCCTGTGAGGCTGGAAAAGCTTGAGGGCAAAGAGGACCTCTGTGGGGTCTTGGGAGGCTAAAATGAAGACAGCTCGTTGTCAGTAGCTGGCTGCTACTAGTTCCCAAGGAACACTTCCCTTCGAAGGTTCAATCATGACGCTAAGTCACATGTGGTCACTGCTGCTCACTGCTGCGTTCACAGCACTTAGTGTGACGCCTCCCATTTACAGGGCGCTCAACAAACAAGAACGATTGATTGAATACATGCAACAGTGGAAGGAATTTACTCTGCACCTAGCCATTATAAGAGCATAAAATTTTAAAAAACATGGTCCTTAAACCAAAAACACGTGGAGCTAGGGGAACTCAGTGTGGGAAGAGTTGCTGGTGGCTCCCCGAAGAAGATGGGGGATTGAGTCTGAAAAGATCCGAAAAGAAAATGTGGATGAAACAAAGAGTCAGCCGCGAGTGGAACAGGGTGAACACATGTCTGTGCGTCCCCACTGGAGAATATCCTTTATTTTTTTTTAGTCCCTCTATTTCCAGAAGAAGGCAGCAAAAATGGAGATGACTGGGCACATGATGTCCTGCAGGAAATGTTTGTGAGCCTTTAACACAAATCGCCTTCTATGCGTCATGCTCAGAGCATGCAAATTAAATCAAAGAGATCTTGTGAGAAGAGACAGCAATTTTGTCCCATTTAGTTTTCTTTGGAACAGCAGCATTATTAATTTTAAATGTTCTCATCTGTGAAATGTAGTGTACCCAGCGTGATACTGAAATATCACTGATATAATGTAAATGAATTCCTACCTCAGGGTAAACCCATGAAAAGTGTCAGTTTTCCCTCAACGCTCTTTTCCATTATGTGCAGAATGAAAAGGGAGGCATGTTACAATGCAGACTCGACAAAGCAATGTTGAGGTGACAAATATCTGAGGCATAGACATTGAGATGTGACATAAAATACGATCACTAAAGGAAAATAATGGCTCCTTTCAAACTTTCAAAAAAAATCTTATTATAGAATTGGGAAACCAGGAGTCATGCTTTTAGGAAAAGACCCGAAGCCAATTCTTTCTCTTCTGCTCTGCGGGTGTGGTTCTGTGTCAAAATATTAGAATTAGAGGTTGAAATATAGTCTTCAAAGCCTGGATTAATGGACAATATTACATTAGAAACCTAAAAACAGTTGGTAACCTTCAGAATAAAAAAAAATAGTTATGTCTTGAAAAATTATCCCAATGTCATTGTAGATAGGAAAGATACAGGCAATTTACCAATATTTTATGGCTGATGTAAATAGCTTCTGAGCATCAATTTTTAACCTAAACAACACACACACACACACACACACACACACACACACACAGTTCCCTAGTTATTGTTTTGAAATAGAGATTTCATTTGAGAGCAAGCTGACAACTTCATCTGTTTATGTCTGATGAATTTGTCACAATATCTCACTATTTCCAAAGAGTCTGAGATATCTAATCCCTTCCTTTAGTTAGAAACTCTCCATGACTAGCACGTGTGCTGTTGGCTGAGCCTTTTGCAGGAATTAGGGATTTGCGATTTGGGTTTAGAGAGTATCATTGTCAGATGTCATGGGAGATGTTTTTGATATCACTCAGGGGAAGCAGTGAATGTTTTCTTGGTCATTATAACAGAAAGTTTTTATTTCCTAAGAAAGTCCAAGTGACATCAATATGAGAGGTAGTTTTTTCAAGGTGTCCAAGACTTGAGAATCCAGGAAGGAAATTAAACCTTGAAAAAGCATGATGTGCAGAGACACCTTAACACATATTCCACATATATAATTTCTAGAAAAAGATGTGTGTGTTTCTCCTGGATTTTTAAAGCGGCAGCTTCTTTTCATGCAGGCGCATCTCCTTTGCAACGAAACGTGGCATTTGGGTTACAGGATGCTTCCAGACTCCTCGGCTTCTTTGGATCTGCAGATGAAAGAATGAAAACTGGTGACTGGCAGGAAGTTTTCTATTTTTAGCTGTGAGGCTTCTCATCCATGGCTCTGCTTGTAGATGCTTTTCATCACTTTAGAAGTTTTCAGGAGGACAAAACCTGATCCATTTTCTTTCTAAAGAAAAACAATCTACAGCCATTGTGACAATCTTGTAGAACTAGCGCCCTTTCAAGGACAAATGACTTTCACTGGGGAGGTTTCTGGAATTCTACAGCATTCATTTAGGAGAACGACCAGGTGTCCAAAGGATAGATATTGTTATAACTCAACGGGAGGCCACCCACCAGGGAAAAAATAGCTCAGGAAGACCCATCACGATGGAGTTTGGCACTTGCAATCAACTTAGCCAAGAGCTATAGATCAATTCAGGGTCAAGAGACAGCCAATCTCCCTTTTACGTAGAATTCTCCCGGAAGGAATTATTCTACTCAATTAAATATGTTGAGTGGATTACTCTGGCTAAATGCTACACATTAGTTCTACACCAGCACTTACCACATTGTACTCTATGCTTTTACTCTCCCCTTCGAATAGCTATTCACGACTGAAATCAAAGACTTTGCTGGCAACTGCCTACCTCCTCAGACTCTTACAGAAGTGCTGGGTAAATGCATGAGTATTCTATAAATGTGTATCAGTATGATTTTCCCTCCAGTTCTCTGACAGGACTCATGCTTGATTCATGTCCTCGGTGACAAGAAATCAGAGGGAAGGAGAACACTCCGACTCCTCTGAGCTGCCCTGGGCTGCTATCCTCATTCACTCTATGACATGTATATTCCACAATATCTTGAGTCAAAACTCTTCTCTTCTGATTTCTGAATCACTGCAGTGGAGACAGAACCTCTCAGCGTGGAAACAGCAGCACGCCGGGTTCCACAGAGCTGCCCCAGAACCGCTGTGCACCTGGCGGGGTCAAGGGAACCAAGGTCCATGTAATTTGTAATATTGACCTTCTGTCCTGGCAAAATCATGCAATGCCAGGCACACGCTTGTTCAGTAAATAATTTACTTTTGGGGTGGGGTGGATTCCAAAGGGGGAAACCTAATATTTATGGAGAATACTTTATATATTTATATCGCTTTGTGCAACAGATTCTAGCTTGCTTTCCTAAGCTATAGAATCTGTCAAACTAAAAATTACATTGTAAAACTGTCAGGAAGGTAGAAATCCACAGGTGAACTAAATTTTACCACACAGGTATAACCCCACATGTCTTTCAGGCCAAGGGGGAACAAGGAAGCAGTGCTCACACTGGAAAGCCCCAGTTATTGGCTAGCAGATACATGGTTATTGTGGACCATAGGGACCATTCTAAGGTCTAGTCCTGGGTATCATGTTGGTGACTGTTAGGTGGCATCAGCAGTGATGTTTCTAGTAGAGAGCTCCCTGGTATGTTTTTATCCATTTGGCTACATTGTTCTGGACTGAGTGACATCTAAGCTTGAATCCCTGTTTACTGCTTAATACCATCTCATCTCTCTTTCTGATTAATAGCCATAGTGAATTCTGCTGTCAGTGACTAACAGCCTCAACCAAGACTACTCCATCATGACATCTTTACGAAAATGAAAAAGAACCACTGCTTTCTGATTTAACCAGACATTTGGAAAAGGTCAAATGAGGTGGGGGTTTGTTGTTGTTGTTGTTGTTAAATAAATATAAATTAGATATATCAAAATAAATATAATGAGTTTAATGAGTTCTATGTAATATAACTAATGTTATAAAGTTGAGAGAGAATTCAAATTCTTTTTTCTGTGATTGGAATCAATATAGTTCTCTTATGTATGCAAAGATTACGTAATCAGAAAGATTTTTGTGGGGAAGAGTAAAGTCTATTTTTCTTTAATATTTCGAAACGTTTCTTCTAAATCCATGTCTTCAAATTAAGAACAGCATTTGCCTGCCAAAAGTTAATAAGGATATCTAAATTAGTGTTAGGACAGCCTCCTAATCTGCAAACACAGATGTTTTTAAATCATAATTTGTAAAATTAAAGTGTTCATCACATTTTGCCCTTCTGGGGACTTTCCGTTAGAGGACTCTGTTTTTTCAGGTCCAGGGTTTTGAGGCACTACATATCAATCATGGCTTGAGTCTTGGTAGAAACTTGAGAGGCAGAGATACCTGTATTTATTTTAGACAAGAGAGCCAGCCAAAGTCATTCCAGCAACTGGATACTGCCTCATTCTAGAAAGGAAGAAAGAGCAAAAGAGAGAGAGAGGGAGAAAGAGAGAGAGAAGGAAGAGAGGAGAGGAGAGGAGAGGAGAGGGAGGAGGGGGGAGGGGAGGGGAGGGGAGGGGAGGGAGGGGAGGGGAGGAGAGGAGAGCTGAGGAGAGGAGAGGAGGGGAGGGGAGGAGAGGAGAGGAGGGGAGGGGAGGGGAGGGGAGGGGAGGGGAGGGGAGGGGAGGGGAGAGGAGGGGAGGAGAGGAGAGGAGAGGGGAGGGGAGAGGAGAGGAGAGGAGAGGAGAGGAGAGGAGAGGAGAGGAGAGGAGAGGAGAGGAGAGGAGAGGAGAGAAGAGAAGAGGAGAGGAGAGAAGAGAAGAGGAAGAGAAGGAAAGGAAGGAGCCTTATTACCCTTTAGTTCCAGTAGCTGGACACTTGTCCCATTTCTTTTAAATTAGATTTCTGTTTTATATTTGTTTGAATTCTCCAGACTGCAGTCTTTCTTTAGACCTTAATTACTTTGCTAGGAAGCTGTAATCTGTTGAAAAAAGTCAACGATGATCTTCCTGTCTGCCCAGAGAAATGCTTGTTATCTTCTCATAACTAAATACCCTGTGGTGGAGACTGCTATATATTCACCACAAACTGTTTGCACTTCGTGGTTGAAAGAATGAGTCCCTCCAATAAGACGTCCAAGATGACTGCAACCTAATTTCTAGAACCTGTGACTATGTGACCTTATGTGGGAAAAAAGGAAATTCTGAGATGTGGTTAAGGATCTTGAGATGGTAAGGTTATCCTAGAGTGATCACACAGGGGTCTACAGAAGAGGAAAGCAGTAGGGTCAGAGTAAGAACAGGTGCCATGATGACAGAAGCTGAGTTCAGAGAGAAAGAGAGAAAAGACTGTACACAGCTGGTTTTGTAGACGAAAGAAGGTGCCGTGAATCAAGGGATGTAGGTGGCCTCCAGAAGCTGAAAGAAAAGTCAGAAACAGATTGTCCTTAGAACCTCCAGAAGGCACACAGCCCTGCCAACACCTGGATTTTAATACTTTGACCTCCAGAACTGTAAATAAATAAACTTTTGCTGCTTAATGTATTAAATGTGTGGTGATTTGTTAGAACAGCAAGAGGGTACGTATACATTCCTCTTGGGCACACAGGTGGACTGCATTTCCCAACATGCTGTGAGACACGATGTAGCCATGTGACTGAGTTCTGAACCACAGCATGTAGCAAAAGCCAGATGCATCACCTCCAGGTCAGGGCAATAGAAGACTTTTTAGTTACCTTTCATGATCTCCTTTTGCTAGATTTTGAAAATGATGTAGCAGAAACCTCTAAGACTCTATGAGGGGCCAGAAACAGAATGTAGAAGGATCCTGCTCCCCTGAATATCCACAGGGTAAGTGGCCCACCAAAGAACCCCATTGAACTGATATATAAGGAAAAAAAAAATGTTTTGATGTGGTCAGCCACTAAAATTTTAGGTATATTTGTTATTCTGAAGTTATCTTAACTAATGCATTATTTAATGAATAAATATTTATTAAGCTCCTACACTATATTAGGCTCTAATAAAATGACAACAAAGAGAAAAACATGATTTTTGCCTCCATTAAATGCATAGTGTCCTTAGACATCTTTCTGGTTACTTAATGAAAAACCTTCTGGTAGCTCTTGTTAACAATGAATTGTGTTAAAGCCTATGGCCTATGTGGCACTTGTGGTGTGTAAAGAAAAATGTGAAATGATGTTAGTAACTACGTTAACAATAGATTAGTGACACACCCGTGGAAAAATAACTCCTATTAATCAAAGTATGCTAACTTTATAACAAGTAACCTCAAAATCTCAGTGCTTTAAGGCACTTCTTTCTTCTCACGTCTGAAAAGCCCACCGTGGGTGAAGCTTTTTGAGTAACTATCATGTGAAGTTTGACTCCAGGGCACATTGGCTTCCATCTCGAAGCTTCAAGGTACTTTGGGCATGACCAGCCAAAGAAGACGTGAAGAAAGTGTAAGGAAGGTACACAGGTGTGTTTAACCACCTAGGATCAAGGATGGACACACCACTTACTATTAGCCAGAACTGATCCTAGCGTTCTGTCTAGACACAAGGGAGCTGGAAAATGTACTCCTTGATAAATAACCAATTTCTATCAGTTACTGTGGATGGTCACTGAGCCATCTCTGCCATGTAATCAGTAAGCAACCACTTTAGAAGGGATTTTTCATTTAATCTTAAAGAAACTCCATGAGACATTGTTATTATTTCCCCTAATTTACAGATGAAGAAAACAAGACTCAGAAAGATGAACTCAAAATGTGCAGACGCCGAAGGGGGCAGAGCCAGGATTCAAGAAAGTTTTCCGAGAACTTTGCATCCTGAAAGCTTGTACTGTCTTACATAACAATGAATCAGAAAGGAGGCAAGCACCTAAGTTTACTGTTGCAAAGATAGATGGTGTCTCTCTTTTGGAAAGGATTATTTATGGTCTTAAGGAACAGTAAGGACTGGGAAGGCCAGTGCCCAAATGTTTTGTTTGCAACACTAAGGGAAGGTTTCTTCCTACCCCTTTAGTATCCCAGGGAACTTGTCCCAACCTCACAACAGCATTGCTCACTGTTGGAGAAACTCTGTCTATAATTTAACCTCCCACCACAGCCCGTACATTTTCTATATTCTCCCTTGGAATTTAAAATGTGAGCAAGCTTTAATGTTGAAAACAAAAATGAACCCAGTTGTGAGCAGTTCCTTAGCATTTTGCTTTCTACTCTGTCTCCCTCACAGCGGTGTTGGAGGGTCCCATGGCTTCCCACAGGACTTCCTCTCCCGCCACCCTGGAGGAGAAGCCAAAAAGAATCCCAAGTTTTGCTTTTGGGTGCCCCACACTAGGTGATAAGGTTGATGCCGACCTTTGAGTTAAAGGAAATTAGATGCAATTCTGCGATGCCAGGTGTGGAGGTCCAAAGAAGGGGAGACTTCCTTTCCCAGAACCCCTCTTTCTGGGAAGTCTTCATTAGCCTTTCCAGGCAGAGATCCTGGTAGCTATTACTTGTAAATGATTGCTCTGGGCTCCATGTGTCGGCCTGATTCCCAGCTTCACTGTTAGGCAGGGCCAGGTACTTAGAGGTAATTTTTTTTTATTGATTTGAGAGGGAGAGAGAGAGAGGGGAAGAGAGAGAGAGATCAATTCCTCGTTCCACTTATTTATGCATTCACTGGTTGATCTTAGAGGCAATTTTAAATCCAGGCTCACTGTATACAGTGGCTCGTGTACATAATAGGAACAGTACTTCTTATTTTCTCTGCTTTAACAGCTATCTGTACTGTATGGTCAGTGTAGTGAGAAGAGGAAAAGAAGGGCTGGTTTAAAAGCTGACAAAGAGAAGGGGACAGGTTGGGAGAGTACGAGGAAAGAGACCTCAAAAAGAAGTCCCGTCTACATATTCATGCACATACAGTTCCCTCTTTCTGACATACTGGCCCTCCTGTGACAGCGCTCTGGCTCCTTTCCCTTCTGGCTCCAAGTCTGCAACATTTGCTGGAGGAGCGTTTATTCCCCCTACCCCATGTACCAGGATTCCTGACTCTGTGTTCCTCTACCTCTCTCTCTTAATAGAGTCTTTAAGATGTTCATTATACTCATCCGTGCTTACTGACTTGCTCATCTGTCTCCTACACTTACCTGCATTGAGAGTAAGGCAATATCTTATTTACATTTTTTTATTTAAATTTCCACCCCAGCTCTGAGTGTGGGGCCTGGCACGTGGTAGGTCTTTCATAAGTTCTTTTTGAGCCCACAAATGAAACCAGAACTAGAAACAGCACCCCGAGTCTTCCTTAGTTTGTTTTCCATGAGAAAAACCTAAAGTTTATATTTTAAAAGGTGAAATCAGTCATTTCCTCCCACTGTTTAGCAAAAAGGACATTTCCCAGCTCCAGTTCAGAAGGTTACTTGAAAAGTTGGAGGAGAGCTTCAAATGTTTTTGAACACCCTACTCAACACAAAGGGCATCACGAAAGAAGACAAGCATTTACGTAGAAAATCTAACAATGGTACGTTATGTGGGAGTATTCAGGGTTCCCAAGGATTCCAGCCAAGAAAATACTAGTTTCTTGTCTCAATCGTGTTATTTTATTCAAAAGTTTCTGTTTTCAGTCAATTTTGTAACATGTTGTATGAACACCGAACTGAGCAGATGTACTCCTCTTTCAGACAAGTATGTATGCAAAGTCTGGTTCATTGGAAAAAAAAATCACACAAGGGTACTCTTCACTTTATGAAAAGATGTACCTACTGTGTCACCCCAAGTAGGACTCAATACATGTTGAATGTAATTTACTTGATTAAAATATATATGCAGAAGTACTAACATTTCAACTTGCTTGGATACTTTAAAAAACATTTTTAAAAATGCTTTTCCACTTGGCCCGTGTGGCTCAATGGTTGAGTGTCGACCCATGTGCCAAGAGGTGGCTGGTTCAGTTCTGTTCAGGCACATGCTCGCTGAACAGGTTGTGGGCTCGCTTCCTGATAGGGGCCGTGCAGGAGGCAGCCTTATCGATGTTGATGTTTCTCTCTCATTGATGTTTCTATCTCTTTCACCCTCTCTCTTCCTCTTTCTCTAAAATCAATAAAAACGTATTTTTTAAAAAATGCTTTCCCAACTAGTACCTTATTTTATTTTCACATAATTCTTGAATACATACTGACCATTTACCATATAACAGATACTGTTTTTAGTGTTTTCTAAATAATACTCTTTGATCCTCCCATAACTTTACCGGGTAGGTTACTGTTGTATTAAATGTCCCTATTTGATAGATGGCATATTGAGTCCTGATCTGATGAATTGCTTTCGGTTTCTCATATTGGCAGTAGTGGATGGAGTAGTTTCCCCAAAACAGTATTTCCAAGTCCTAACCCCTGGTACCTGTGAATGTGACCTTATTTGGAACTAGGGTATGTAGTCATAACTAGGTTGAGGATCACAGGATGGGACAAATGTGGATTTAAGGTGTCTATGAGTGAAGGAAAGGGGAAATTTAAGACACAGAAACATGGGGAAGCAGCCCATCTGGAGATGGAGGTAGACTCTAGATGCATGTTGTCACAAGCCAAGGAATGCTAAGAGCCCCTGGAAGCTAGAATTTGCTAGGAAGGATTCTTACCTTGATTCTTTGGAGGAACAAGGCCCTGCCATGACTCCCTGATTTGAGGCTTGCTGGCCTCCAGGACTGTTGGAGAATCAACTTATTTTATTTTAAGCCACCCAGTTGTGGTAATTTGGTGTGGCAGCCTTAAAAACTAATGCACTGCCCATGCTCCTTCTGCTGTGAATTTTATTTTTTAATTTTTTTTCTTTATTGATATTTTTAGAGAGAAAGAAAGGGAGAGGGAGAGAGAGCTAGAAACATTGATGAGAGAGAACATCGATTGGCCACCTCCTATATGCCCCCCATTGGGGATCTGGCCCACAACCTGGGCATGTGCCCTGACTGGGAATCAAACTGGCAACCTCTTGGTGCATGGGTCGACGTTCAACCACTGAGCCACACTGGCTGGGCTCTGTTGTGGATTTTTACATGTGCCCTTTCCTCCCACTTTCTGCCTAGAATGCAGGAAAGAACAAAGAAAATGTCTCTATCAGTCAGGTCTTACCATAATAATGCTGCATAAAAAGCAGCCATATAGCCCTGGCCGGTTTGCTTAGTGGTTAGAGCGTCGGCCTGCGGTCCAGAGAGACCCGGGTTCGGTTTCTGCTAAGGGCACGTACCTCGGTTGCAGTTTGTTCCTGGTCCTGGTTGGTCATGCGGGTGTCAGCCACTTGATGTGTCCCTTTCACATCGATGTTTCTCTCTCTCTCTCTCCCCCCTCCTTCCCTCCCACTCTATCTGAACAAAAAATGTCCTTGGATGAGAATAAAAAAAAAAACAGCCATAGAATCTCAGTGACTTCAAAGATAAGCTTATATAGTTCACACACCTACAAGTCAGCTAAGACAGCTTTGCTGATCTCACCTGGGCTCTTATGCACGAGCTGCTAAATGATGGGTCAACTAATAGACACTTGAGTGGCTGGGCAGCTCTCCTTCACGCTGTGGACCCAGGGAACCGGGCTCTTCATGGTGGTTGGGCTAACATTAACCTCTACTTGCTCCTCATCTTCCTTAGACCATCACCCAGGCTGGGTGGGTTCTTGTGGGGCTGGCAGAGAACTGGGCCTAGGCTCTGAACGGTCACCTGATCACTCTGCCCACAGTCCACTGGACAAAGTAAATCACACAGACTTAGGGAAAGGGGATGTGCACTCCACCCATAGAAGGGGGTGGGAGGGTTGAATCTTTTTGAACAATAATTTAACCTGCACAGATCCATCTCCTCTCTGACCCGCTCCTTGTCCCCACGCTTGCCATCTGCTACTTTCATTTCAAGAAGCAACCTAGACACCCCCTCCAGGAGGCCCCCCCATTAATCCAAATCTGAGTTAGGTGCTTCTCCCACCCTATGCTCTCTCCTTGATATTACTATGACACTAGATTTCAGTCGTATTTAATTCTTTGCCCCCACAACATAGACCATAAGCTTTCAGAGGACAGAACTAAAGTCTTTCTATTTCAGTATTTTCCTAGTGTCTTATCCCAAGTAGGTTGTCATATATCATTATTGAATAATAAAACACATTCTTAAACTCTTTACTTGCAGGTTCCTTGTTTGTCTTATAAAGTGTCAGCAGGGCAGGAGAGTTTGGGGAACGTCTTCGGCAGCTTCCCACAGGTGGCTCAGAACAGGGTCTCGCTCTGGCAGAAAAGGTGACCTGAGAAATCCCCTAAGCGGATTCTCTCATTTAAGAAACGGGGACCTGAAGTCCCAGGGAAATGACTTGATTTCCCAGGTTTGCTCACTAGAGAAGAAACTGTGCTCGAGTAACACCATTACTCGGCAGCCTTGCCGTGTGTTTTCTATCCATTTCTCTTACTGGTTAGATCTTGGATCCAGGTCAGAAAATAAAATTCTCACAACTTACTAAATCAAGGTAAAGTAATAGACAATCATGTGGTAGAGCATCCTAGTGATCGTGACCCCTTAACCTAGAGGAGGGGGATTCCTTTGTAATGGTGCTATCCTTTCAGACCGTCCAGTATGTCGGTCAGAGCCCTGGGAAGAAACGGGACTCATTTCAGATGGCTTGTACAGACTTTAAGAGAGGTATGGCACAGTTAAGAAAATACTATCAGAGACCAGCCGTGGTGCGAAGCTATTACCTCCAATAGTAGTTCTGTTGAACTGATGGTCTCAATTACTTTACCCTATACCTTCTCTGTGGGATGGTTAATTTTATGTGTCAACTTGACGGGGCCACAAGGTACCAGATATTGGGTCAAACGTTATTCTGGGCATATCTGGGAGAATGTTTTTGGATGATATTATCGTTTCAACCCAGAGACTGAATAAAGCAGTTTGCCCTCCCTAAAGCGAGTACCCATCATCCAGTGAAGACCTGAACAGAAGTGTGGTGATCACCAGAGGGAAAGGAGGGTGGGGGGAGGCAGAAGATGGGATAGGAGATGATGGAAGGAGATGGGGATGGAAGGAGACTTGACTTGGGATGGTGAACACATAATAGAATATACAGATGATGTATTATAGGACTGTACACCTGAAACATAATTTTATTAACCAATGTCACCTCAATAAACTCAATTTAAAAAGAAAGACCTGAATAGAACATAAATTCTGACCTTCCCTTGAATTTGAGGGAACTCCTCCTGTCTGACTGTTTTGAGCTGGGATGTGGTCTTTTCCTGCCTTCAGACTCAAATGGAAACTTCAGCTCTTCTTTGGTCTCGAGCCCACAACTTTCCGATGTGCACTGAGGGCTGTCCTGGTGCTCAGACTTCAGACCAGAACTGGAACTCCATCACCTGCTCTCCAGGGCCTCCAGCTTGGTCCCTGCAGATCTCAGGACACTTCAGCCTCCACAATTACGTAAGCCAAATCTTTATGATACATCCCTTTTGCTTCATATGTACAATATATATATTTGTTTTTCTCTCTATATAGGTAGTGTATATACAGTTGTTTCTCCCAAGGTATAGATTATATATATTTTGTCTATATATAGTTAATATATATTTCTTTCTTTCTATATAAAGCATATAAATCATTTATATATTTTCTCTATATACATGTAATACATATGTAATGTATACATTGTGTGTGTGTGTGTGTGTGTGTGTGTGTATATATACTAATACACTCTTACTCTGACTTTTTTTTGCCTCCCTCTCATAAGAACTCTCATGATGACATTGGGCCCAGTCAGATATTCTAAAGTAATCTCATCTTGAGATCATTAATTTAATCACACCTGCAAAGTCCCTTTCTCCATGAAAGGTAACATTCACAAGTTTCAGGAATTAGGATGTAGACATCTTTGGGGGCTCATTACTCTGTCTACCACGGGCTCTCATTAGTCCAGAGTAGATCACCTATTAATGTCTCACCTAATCTCCATATTGAGGAAAATGAGTTGGTCTGACCGGCATCACTCAGAAATATGCCCATACCTTGACCTCGGGGGGAGGGTGGAAGTGGGGAAAGCAGCCCCATTCATACCATGTAAACTGAAAACAGAGGCATTTGATTCTCTGGGGGAAACTCGGGTGCAATCTCCAGTGGAGGAGAGCTGAATGCTGAGAAAGCAACAATAAATGTTGCCTTCTATAACTTTCAAGTCCCAGCTGCTCCCAAAGCTCCTAGGAGTATTGTAACAGAAAGGAATCTGGTTGGGGAGTCACCCCAATCCTGCTTTAAATTGAAGTTTACGCCCTGGCCCGTTTGGCTCAGCGGTTAGAGCGTCGGCCTGCGGTCATGAGAGACCTGGGTTCGGTTCCCGCTAAGGGCACGTACCTCGGTTGCAGTTTGTCCCCGGCCCTGGTCGGTTGTGCGGGTGGCGACCACTCGATGTCGTCCTTTCACATCGATGTTTCTCTCTCTCTCTCTGTTCCTCTCTCTCCCTCCCACTCTACCTGAACAAAAAATGGAAAAATGTCCTCGGGTGAGGATAAAAAAAAAATTTAAAAAAAAATTGAAGTTTACCCCTTCAGACCTGGGGTAAATATCTTTCAACCTTAGTTTTTTCACTTCAAAAAATAGGGATAAAAGTATCTACCTTGGTTGGCTACCATGTTGACTGAAGAAAACCAAGTATATAAAACGTCTAGAAAATGAATGGCCCATAACTGGTATGACATAAATGTAAGTTCCTCTCTTATTTCTATTCCTTTTCTACGACAGTCTGTATCTAAAGTACCACACAGTGGATTTGTACAACCCAGTTCCTAAGCGCTCTGTTGAACTGAGGTCATGATGATTTTCCACCTGGCTCATAACATGACCATTTGGAGCTGCTGGCTCCCAATGGATGGATTTAAGAAGCCATAATTAAAATGCAAGGAGCCCGTACTTTACATTTCTGCCTGACAAGAAGGGGTTATGGGCAGCAGTTAGTACCGGTTGCTCCTAGAGGGGGTAGGAGAAGACAATATGAAGGAAGAAATGAAGGTCAGAAGCTGGGAGAGAGAGATCAGCATTGTTTCAGTGCAGCCTTGTCTGGGAGCAGGGCGCACATTTCTGTGGTCTCTTCAAGCCCCTCCAGTCCCCGGGGTTGTTTTTATCACAGCCTATTATGTAAAGCCTAGAAATAAATAGCCTGGCGCCCTTCTTTGAAGGCTGGTAAAGAAGAGTTAAATAGCATGTAAGTGTTCTGCAAACATACAGTTCTCTGCAAAGGTTAGGTAATAACACTGCAGAAGAACTGTATTAATATGTGTACTACTTTTTATCAGTATTTATGTATAATTATAATTAAAACATTAGAGATGAGAAAGAGACAATAGCCCAAAGTATATTGGGCATGTTGATAGAAAATGTGGGAAAGGAAAGCAATATATAGTACAATGGGGATTGGGACTAAACATATTTATCCTTGGACTTTAAAAGAGCCAGCAGAGCCCGGCGGCCGTGGCTCAGTGGTTGAGCGTCAACCATGCACCAAGAGGTCGCCAGTTAGATTCCAGGTAAGGGCACATGCCCAGGTTGTGGGCAAGGTCCCCAGTGGGGGGCATGCAGGAGGCAGCCAATTAATGTTCTCTCTCATCAATGTTTTTATCTCTCTCTCCTTTTCACTCCCTCTATCTCTAAAATCAATAAAGAAAAAGTGGGGTTTAAAAAAAAAAAAAAGCCGGCAGAGGGAGTTCCTGAGTTATGATTATTTCTGGCAAGTTACCAAAAACCCTTAAAATTACATAAAATTCAAGCACACACATAGACCTCATTTCTAGGATCTCATTTGACCTGGAAAGCTGACAAGGTCAGGATAGTCAGTACTTGGTTTGGACATGGTCTTGGAACTTGGATGTGTTGCAATATTTGCAGAATACAATGTATAAAAGAAGGAGCTTAGGCCTGAAAGTCAAGATCCTAGTAAATCTTGGATAAAATACTAACTGTGTAATATCGAAAAAGAAACTTTGTTTTCTGAGCTTGTCTCCTGGTTTTCCAAATGATTGAGATTAAATGATCTGAAATGGCCTAACACAAGCATCCTATGATCCTAAGAGGAAAATGGTTCATGAGGTCCTACCTACTCATTTCATCTCCCAAATCGAATCTTATCTTCTTCACGATTTCAACACTTGGAATCCTTTTATCAAACCCTCATAAAAAAAGCATGACTTCTACAAGGGGCTCAATCATACTTCACCTTGCAATAGAACAATTTTAGCATTTCTTATATTTGCAACAAAACTAGCTATTCTTTAGTGCAGGGACACCGATACGCAGTTGAACTTCAGCCCCCAGCACAAGGCTCAAATAGCACATAACAACTGTCCCATAAGCATTGCAAAAAACTGAGTTGAACTTTTCTGTTGTCCCAGAATCGGCAACCAGGCCCCAAAGCTGGAGACAAGGAGACTCTAAGTACCAAACCTTCTGCTACCCTTGATCAAAATAAATAGCGATCTTCCTTCAGACAATATGAGAAAAAGGCCATAAATAGAGAGCAGAAAGATGACAGAAAACAATCATTAAAGTGAGGAACTGGCCTAGTGGGGAGTTGTGTGGATGCTCTACCTGTCTTAAAAACAAGTGGATTCAGATAAAAAACAGACAAACAAGTCTTATATTAGAAAGGTGAATACCTGCCTGAAAGTCAGAGCAGAGATCCTTTTCCAGTTGAAACTTAGAATTAAATTGTCAATCTCCCTTACAATCTTCTCAAATTCCCTATTCGAACGAGAGAAGAGATTGGAGAGACACCAAACCTATAGTGTGGCACATCAAAGATGGGTGAGTTTTCCTCGGACCAAGTGAACACCAGTGGAGGTTGCTAGGTTTGAGCCAAACTGCAGAGATCCTAATCAAGACAGTGTACAAAAGCATCATTTATTACTGACTTTTTTTTATTTTTCACTCTTCTTTAACAGGAGAACCATGAATGCAAACCTTTTACGCTAAAGGCATTGTGACCCACGAACTACCGAGATATGGGAAATACAATTGTCTAAACATACAGTACTTTCCATATAAATATGATTGCATGAGTCAATAGTTTTCCTCTTCGCCTTCTGGATCTCTTACATAGGAAGCAAAATATATAAAACCAAAACTACGAATCAAGTATGTATAATATGCAGACTCCAAAATATGTCTAAGGGCTGTCCAAGCAAACCAAGGGGTGCAAAGCCTTTCAGGAGAAAGAAGCAGGTCAGAGGGTGGTGAGCTGGCCACCAAAAGGCAGAAGTCAGAACACCCAGTAGAAACGTCCTTTGTGAAGGTGAAGGGCTCAGCCTGTGGAGTATTCTCTGTTCGCAACAACCAGTGTCAGAACCAGGTGAGCAGGGCTAGTGGTAGAAATGCTCCCCCCTGCTTCCCCTACCCCACCATATTGAGAAGAGGCCATCTGTCTCTGCAGCAGCAAAGAAGAAGAGAACTTTTGGGTGTAATTTGGCAAGTTTCTCCCTCAAAGTAATCTCCTCCAATTTATTCAACAATGAGCAATGAAAATGAATGGGTCTAACATGGAAGATAGCTACTACATAGAAAATATGAGACAAGAACCCAAACTTGCCAAGAAAATATTAGAACCGCGGTGCAGATAATACATTTGTTCAACGTTTTTCCAAGAATTGCAAAAGTGTATTACTGTATAAACTGTATTGAGGCAATCATCTCTATTCGGGAAGATCATAAGCAAAAACTGTTAGAACCTAGAGATGTCCAAGCAAAAGGAGAAAATGAGATATGATTTGTCAGGGCTCAAGAAAGAAGGAAATAGCCCTGGCCGGTTTGGCTCAGCGGTTAGAGCCTGGCCCACAGATCAGAGAGCCCAGGGTTCGGTTCCCGCTAAGGGCATGTACCTCGGTTGCAGTTTGTCCCCGGCCCGGTTGGGGTCATGTGGGTGGCAACCGGTCAATGTGTCTCTCTCACATCGATGTCTCTCTCTCTCTCTTCCTCCCTCTCTCCCTCCCACTCTCCCACTCTATCTGAAGATAAATGCAAAAATGTCCTCAGGTGAGGATAAAAAAAAAAAAAAGAAAGAAGTAAATAAAACAAAGCAGAACCATCACAGAAATGAAGTTGAAATTGAAAGAAGCGAATGGAAAACAGACCCTACACAAAAGTCACAGGAAACAAGCAAAAGGATAGAAAAAAGAACACTGAATGAAAGGACATGGAAATGAAGGAAGAGATAAGATACATTAGAGAGAAAATAACAGGTAAAATGAAAGCATCCATCCTATTCATAATTAAAGTCTTCAGATTTTTAAAATAATAAAGCAGAGCACATATTGAAAGCTACTCAGTATATACACTAAGCCTCCACTTTCTTTAATTTAAAATGAGCGAATGATGCTTATCTGGTACTGTGTTTGGAAGAACAAAAGAAAAACGTGCCCCAGCAGCGCTGAGCCTAGTGACTGGCTCCTTGTAGCCCTCATAAGCATGAATTTTTATTTTTGTTACTATATTCAGAAGCAATGAAAAAGAGAGAAGGGCAGGAAAACTTTGGACCAAGGAAGAGTGTGCTGGCTTAGCAGAAAACTTAGTAAGAAGCTTGAATCAGTTTTTGTGCAGCACTGGATTGATCATTTATCTCAGGATCTGGCGCAGACAGAGGGGGAAGCAACAGAGAAGGGGGGGGGAGTGGGCAGGAGGGGGAGGGGGAGAGAGAGAGAACATACTAAGACACTCTGAAGCCCAAGTCCCAAATTAATCCCTGCGACTGTGCCGGGAACACGGCCGAAGCATCGTCAGACTTTGTTTTCCTGTCCTCTTTCTGTATGTTCCCTAAAATATGAGGTTTGGAATGTTTTAAAGGCCCCTCTTTGCCCTTTGCTCAAGAGGTTTAGGGGGCATAAAAACCACTAATGAGGAAGAATATAACAGTAACAAGCAGAAAGCCACAAATGAAACGGGCGCCACAGCCTAGAGAACCCGGTTGGCAGGACGCTGGGCTTCGTCCTCACGAGGTCTGCTCTGGCTGGGCTTTGTGGTGACACGCAGGCCAGGACACAAGTCACAGCACTGTGGGTGTCCAGTGGGTGCTCCAGGCATTACTCTGCACCAAATGGCCCTACCTTCCACTACCTTCCTGGACCACTGACTGAAGGCACACAGCACCCCAGTGTGCCCCGGGCTTTCATACAAACAGAACAACCTGTGAGCATTAGCCTTCAGCTTCGTGGACAAACTACTAGGAAGTTATGAACGTTCCCAGGACGCTTATGTCTGAATCTGAATCTGAAATGGGAACCCAGACTCAGATCCAAATTCGGTTGTTTTCTGGTTGCAGTGGAGTAGAGGATGCGGTGAGTGTAAGGGGGGTCTGGGGACAGGGACACAGGACAAGACCCCAGCCAGCCCGAGACTCAGATCTCTATAGGGCAAAGACCTGCAGAGACCACTCTCTCTCCCCATTAAAAGGGTTCCCCACTCTTACTCAGGAAAGATCTCTTTTCTTGAAGAGTTTGAGAAGTCCATTTCCTTCATTAGTTTGTACGTAAGTTTCACCTTCCAGAAGAATGGTTACAGAGAGGAAATGAGGAAATGCTGGAAGAGGCCGGTTTGGCTCAGCGGTTAGAGAGTTGGTCCATGGACCAGAGAGACCGGGGTTCGGTCCCCGCTAAGGGCATGTGCCTCGGTTGCAGTTTGTCCCCAGCCCAGTTGGGGTCATGTGGGTGGCAACCAGTCAATGTGTCTCTCTCACATCGATGTTTCTCTCTCTCTCTTCCCCCTCTCTTCCTCCTGCTCCATCTGAAGATAAATGCAAAAATGTCCACAGGTGAGGAGGAAGGAAGGAAGGAAGGAAGGAAGGAAGGAAGGAAGGAAGGAAGGAAGGAAGGAGGGAAGGAAGGAGGGAGGGAGGGAGGAGGAAGGAAGGAAGGGAAGGAGGAAGGAAGAAAGGAAGGAAGAGAAAGAAAGAGAGAGAGAGAGAAAGCAAGCTGGAAGAGCCATCAGAGAACTTTGTGATGGCCCCTTGATTCATGGAGAAAGCAGTGAATTATCCCCACATATTCTGCCTTCCCTACTAAGATCTGATTTAGTCCATTTGATTTCAAGTCTTCATCCTCCAGCTACACCAATGCCACCCCCAGCACACCTAGGCTCATTGTCAGATTTGGCTCCCAACAGCCTAACATAATGCTAATTTTACATTTCAGTCACCCAGCCAGTTCACTGCAATGTGCGAATATTTACTGCCAACATTTAATTGCCCTAAGACATTAAAATAACTATCAAAATGCCAAGCCTGGCAGACATAGCCTGTTGTCTGTAAATGGCATTTTCACCAGTCACTTTAAAGGGCTCAGTAGCTATCATTGCTTAGGAACTAGCTGGTCTATTGCTTGGGGAAATATCAACTCCTCCCAAGACAGAAACAGTCTGCAGACATTACCAATGCCTCTCCCTGGAAAAGTAATCGCAATACTTCGCTTTTAAACAATTCTTCCTGCCTCACAAACCTATTGATGTATGTTATTTTACTGTATCCTCACATCTCTTAAAATTTGCTTTCATCATTCCCATAAGAGGAAATTTTACATAAAAGGAAACCATAGTTATTTCAATTATTTGTCAAATGTTTAACTCCTCTTGTATATTTCTTATCTTTATTGATGTTGGGGTTGGTCATGTGTCTTGCTTTGGCCAATGAAATGTTTTGTGTCTGTGAGGCAAGCAAAGGCATGAATGAAGTTTGTGGTGTTGGGCCTTCTTGTGCCTTTTCCACTGTCATGTGAAGCAATTTACCCAATAGCTGCAGTGCCTCCAGCCTAGGCCTCAAAATTGACCCACTAGAGAAATTCTAGAGGGCAGGCCAGGCCCGCTCACCACTTGAAGTAGAACCACTCAGCAGGGCCTGGCCAACCTACAGGGACCTGCAGGCTATGAACATGAGAATAAATACCCACTGTTGTAACTGACTTCTGTGACAAAGCATTATAGGAATAACTGACTGAAATAGAACCTGAAGTTCAGAGAAGTTAAATATTTTTTCAACAATGCACAGCTGCTAAGTATTTTAGATGAGATTCACACTCAGATCTGTCACACTGAATAGGCTGCTTTCGCTGCTGTGTCGCTGGGGTGTGTGGGGACGTGAACAAGCGATGTCCTTTGCACACTTATTCTTTCCCTGTTCTTAGAGGTACCCCTGAAATGGTGTTGTGGAAGCAAAGCTTAAAGAAACAAATTCTCTTCTGTTTCTACAGGTCAGAGCAGATTCTCGATGAGAGAGGGAGTCATTCCCTTCATGTCTCTTTGATGGCAGATGCAAAACCATGACTCCAGAGGTCTCGAGATGGACGAAGGGGTATAGCACAGCGATTAAGAGCACGAACTTGGAATCAGATTTAGGTTTCGGTTCTGGTTCAGCACTACGTCTATGGAATTTAGATGCATGATTTAATTTTCCTAAACTTTAGTTTCCTGAAGTATGAAATGAGCAATCTGGACCTTACAAGTGGTCCTGAAGACAAATGAGCTGATCTAAAAACAGGGCCGGACAGCTATTGGTATTAAGAGCATGGGTTCTAGAGTTAGACTGTTTAGGTTTCTATGCTTGGTCTTTCATTTGATATGGGAACTTAGATAAATTCATAAACTTTCCAGTTTATTTTTGTATAAAATGAGGACAAGGTTGTACCTATTTCACTGGGTTATTTTATAGGTTAAATATGATAAAAATCTGACATACCCTATGTACTCAATACATATTAGCTAGTATTCCCCATTTCCTAATAAGTACAGAATAAATGGTAGCTTTGTAAAAATTTTATTATGTGTATCCACTCTACAATGCTGTCGGGAATTGGAAGATTCTGGTAATTCAATCTCTTCTGCAGGGAGACCCTTTGAGGGTATTAATCCAGTGCTGAGCATGAAAAGGAAATTTTCAATGGACAATTTTTAAAGCATAGGCTCCTCAGACTAGAACCTTGAGCAAATGATGCGAACATTTTTATGTTATAGAATGGTACAGTGCAGCAAAAGACCCCGTGAATTTCTCCTCCCAACTGCCAGGAGAAAGTGTGTGTGTGTGTGTGTGTGTGTGTGACTCAAAGGCTTTCGGAGGCCAGACAGGTAACATAAATGCGTATGGAATAAGGCAATAGTGAGTTTTAAGTGTTGGTAAAACTGTAAAAATTAAGACCCACTTTAAGATATTGTTTCCCAATTTTGAATTCATTATGTTGACAAAACAAGGCGTATTTACAGGCTACATTCAGCTGTGAGTCACCGGCTAAGATCTTTCTTTGGGTGGCAGAGGAACAAATTTGTTTCATAACTCTGACTGGTCGTAGAGAGTAGTAAGACATCTCTGCGTCCATGGAGACTTTAGGAATGTCAGTTCTCGAGCCTCCGCATGGGCTGATTTCCGCTCAGAAGGCATCGGTCTGGAGGAGGTTTGTGTACGGGCACCAGCGGACAGATCTGGAAAAGGAGAGGTGGGCTTGTATCGCCAAATGCGCACAGCTGGCCAAGCTGTGCACGGCCCTGCCCAAGGGGTTCCATTCATATCATCCTCTATGACAATGGCACCAATGGGGACTGTGCATTAAATCACATGTATGTGCAGTGGTCCTGTCATCAGGGAGCCTGTGTTTATCTGTGAGTTTTATCTAGAGAGGGCTGTTTTCTAAGAAGCACTGTGATGTGAGCAGCACCACGTGAGGCCTGTCTAACAGTGTGTAGCACAAAGGACCAACAAGTCTTCCCTTACTGCCCTGGGACAGGCAGCAGGTGGCTCTGCAGGAACAGGGTCGCCTCTGTGGGGCACAGGAGGAAAGGAGTCCTCGGTTTGCAGAACCGTATTCCAAAATGACTCGGCTATTTGATTATTTCTCACCCATTCAAGCAACTTTAATGGGAGGTGAGATATTCTTTCTACCCATGTATTAAAGAAAACCTAAGCCCTGGCCAGTTTGGCTCAGCGGTTAGAGCATCGGCCTGCGGTCCAGAGAGACCCGGGCTCGGTTCCCGTTGAGGGCATGCACCTCGGTTGCAGTTTGTCCCCGGCCCTGGTTGGATCCTGTGGGTGGCAGCCACTCGATGTGTCCCTTTCACGTCGATGTTTCTCTCTCTCTTCCTCTCTCTCCCTCCCACTCTATCTGAGCAAAAAAATGGAAAAATGTCCTCGGGTGAGGATTAAAAAAAACTTAAACTGTAGCACATCGTGTCAGGCTCTGGGGACTAGTATCCACATGACAGATTCCAGAAAGTGCCTGGGGGTGCAGACTCGTTCTGGAGCATAGGGGAGCCTTCCCTACAGGGCTCTGAGAAATTCAAACTTCTCAGGGCATGAGAAAAAAGGGCAAGAATTAGGGAAATTTGAATTTGAATGTCACCGCTATTTTCTTCTGTATTCACAGACTGGAAAGCTCTGGGAAAGCAGGAAAATTGGTCCAGATTTTTTTATTTTATTTTATTTTTTATTATCCTCACCCAAAGACATTTTTCCATTTTTTTTTCAGATAGAGTGGGAGGGAGGGAGAGGAAGAGAAAGACAGAGAGAAACATCGATGTGAAAGGGACACATCGAGTGGTTGCCACCTGCACAACCAACCAGGGCCGGGGACAAACTGCAACCGAGGTACATGCCCTTAGCGGGAACCGAACCCGGGTCTCTCTGGACCACAGGCTGATGCTCTAACTGCTGAGCCAAACGGGCCAGGGCAGTCTAGAGTTTTTTAAATGCCAGTGAATGTTATATAGTTTTATATAAGCTAGTTATTAATTCAGAAAAAATATAGACATTGCCACCTTGTAACTGTGGCCCATACTTTGATGGTGACATGTCAGCTCTGCATTACATAACTTATATATGTATACTTTTACACACATGTGTGTGTGTGTGTATATATATATATATACATATATATATATATATATATGCAGTTTTTCATAAGTATCCTTCAAACTGAATACTGTTATCTGCATTTTAAAGATAGGAAAACAGAGACTTAGAAAGATAAGTGACTTGCCCAGAGCAAGTATTGAAACCCAAGCCTGAGGCCCCCAAAGCCCGCTAACATCTACTCTGCCTCAGTGGCCTTTGGACCTGCCGTGTAGACCCTGACGTTGACACCACAAACTGGGTTACGAAGAAGAGACAGCCTGCTGTCCTGTTATTTCCCCTGCTTATCCACACAGAAATGATCCAGAACCTACTCAGCCTTCTGGTTCACTGTCTGCGTACACAGCATTTTATCACATTAATGAAATTCAAAATTGAATCTGTTTGATCAAGTCTGTTGGGACTTGGAGAACTCTGAGTCATCACTGACCCAGTGAAGTGACCCTCGGCTCTGGCGTCACCTTCCACCCATCATCAGATAACCAAGTTTTTGAGTGTGAATCTGAAATTATTTTAAGTACGGAGAAAATCTTTCCCTGACTTTGCAAAAAGGAAACATAAATTCACCTATATAAATACACACCTTTGCCAAGAGCATTTTACCCTTTACATCTAAGAGGGACAGAAATACGTTGCATCTTTTTAACTGAGGAGAAATTCATTTTCCTTTTAACTCTGGGTCCCTGTTTTGTCTCAGTTTTTTTTTTTAAAGAAAGGACTTGATTAAACAACTTTATTAAGATAAACTAATATATAAAAAACTGCACATATTTTATATATACAATTTGATGTTGATGTATATTTGATTTATTCTACACAGTTTGGACATACGCATATACTTCTTGTGAAACCATTGACACAGTCAAGGTAATAGAGACATAAACTATCACCTCCCAAAGTTTTCTTGTGTTTTTGGGTGTGTGTGTGTTGAGGGAGGCAATAAGGAAACTTGAGGCAACAACTACCCTCTCAAATTTGTAAATGTACAATGCAGTATTAACTATAGGAACTACGTTGTATAGCGGATCACTAGAGCTTACCCACCTTGCCTAACTGAAATTTTATGTCTATTGAACATCAATTTTCCATATGTTGGCCTTTGCAAAACATTCCGTTTGGCTCAAGGTGATTTGGGGGAGACCCTCAGAGTCTACTATGGAGCTAAGGAACTGTTTGGTGACAAGGAATAATAAACATGTGTTTATTGTTCTCCATGTACCCTACTACCCAAAAAGTGATTAAAAACATATACAGAATAATTGTATAAGTTTAACACTAAAAAAAAAAAAAGCATAACTAAGAATTCACTGTATGTCAATGCAAAAATAGGTTTGACTATCAAACTTTTCCAGGAAGAAAAAATTGCACGAGAGAAAGAGGAAGCGTGGGATATAGTTGATTTTTGTTTGTAAGGACCCCGGCCACCATCATCAAAAGAACAAGAGGCAGGGGTAAGAGGTGTACATTGTGATGACGCCGTGACTTTCAGTTCTGATCAACTTGTCAATGCCGATCCACACAGGAGCCGAGTTCAGGAGCAAAGGTCTTGAATGCTGGTTGTTGTGTCTCAAAGAGCGAGATACTAGAGATATGGTCTACCTCCAGGTGGATGGGTAGCTAATCACAGGAAGGAATCTTTTACAAAATTGTTTATTAGTTTATTTGGCTCTTCTCTACTCAGCAGCTGAAATGCTTCCCGGACAGGAGCCCTTTGCTTCACTCTGCGTGTGTGTCAATTTCCAGGGTTTAAAATGACTCTTTGAACAAATCCTGATGTTCTCATAAGAAACTACCCAGAGGCCAGCAAAGCTTTGACAGGAAAAAAAAAAAAATTTGCTTTGAAATGTGCCAAACAATCAGGATCTTATTCATCACGGGATTTGCTGAGGCTGTTGACAAACCCCAGAAGACGCTGCACAGAAAGTATTCAAGAACACGGATTCATCTCACCGTCTAAGTTCTCCAGAGGGACCCAGAGGCAGGGCCTGAAGTGAATGAGTTCACATTATTTCTTAAGAAGAAGAAGAAGAAAACTCTATCAGGCTGCAGATGAGGTTGCAAGTGTTTCATCCCATCAAGCCTTTGGTGAAGTCTTTTCACAGAATTAGTGGAGACACCATCCTTCTCAGCCCTGATGGGCCCAGAGGCAAAGCATGTCAGGAGGGTGGTGGGGATTGCGAACTGTCTCCTGGGAGCTGGAGACCACGAAACGAAGGGATGCTGGTGTCTTCCTGCCGGTGGGCTTCCAGAACTGCGTTCATGGCTCAGGATGATGAGACAGGAAAACAATAGCTGGAGGTGTGTAAACCCAACTTCCAACCCCACCTCTGCCTTACACCAGATCTGAGACTTTGGGCAAGTGTCTGTTCCTCTTTCTGGGCCCTTAGCTTTCTGCTCTAGAAACTAAGTAGACTTCTCAGTTGTCCACTACGATGGCTCCTAGCTACATGTAAATTCAATTCAATTAAAATTTACTTTCCCAGGAACACTAGTCAAATTTCAAGCGCCACATGTGGCTGGTGGCTACCATGTTGATAGCACAGATTATAAACCATTTTCATCATCACAGAAAATTCTTCAGTAGAGTGCTGGTAGAGATGATGTATCTGGCTTGTCGAACTCATAAATTCTGAATCCATGCCACATACCATCTGTGAAATTCAGGCTGATCAGGCACGGACTTCTGGCCTAGAACAGTAGCCTTTGTCTACTAAACATGTTAATGAGGGTGGCATTAGTGACAGAAGGGGGAGGTGTTGGCTGTGATCCACATTCACCCACCAAGCAGATGCAACAAGGAATGCAATGGAAAACCCCACCAAAGAGAAATACAAGAGAGAGCTGGCTGTCCAGATGGCATTCCTGGATTCCTGCTCCCAAACCTTCCATTTGGCCAAACCCCAGGAAGGGGCAGAAGTATTAGACCCAGCCCTTAGAGAACAAGGGCTTTTCTCGTACACTCACCCATACCTACCTCACTCAGGATAATTCACAATTTAAAACCTGGTTAATTCTATAAGAACTAAATTCCAAAAGAACCTGCCTCCAAGGAAGCCAAATTACAGATTCAACCATGAGGGAAATGCAACTCATTATTATCTCTGGGCCTCAGAATGTGGTACTCAGAGAGCAAATCAGGATACTTCTGGCCACTCAGCTTCTGTTCTTTGGCCGCTGAGCTTCTATGTTTTCCTTGGATACAACTCACTTTTGTTTGGTTGTTGGATTTTTAATTTTTAAGTCAGAGAAGGCTCTGAGCATAGAAAAAAAGGCACTGTTGGAAGGATATAAGGATCCAGGCCAAATGGACATAATCCTAGCACATTTTTTATTCTAATGGATTGCAACTAAATCCACAGCTGATGCTCATTTAATCACAGCCTCGGGGTCTAGAGAGCTGGGCCAGTGGAAAATCCACGGCAGCACCCTTTCAGCCTAGCGTTTACATTCTCTACTCAACCTATGTCAGCCCTTGCTCTAAGCAAATAAGACTGATCATGAACATTGGTCTAGCACCTGTTAGACACGTGGCATGCTTCCAAAGGCTTTGGAGATATTTGCTCATTTAATCCTCACAGTAAGTGTATGGGGTTGGTGTTATTATTGTCCCCATTTCACAGTGTGACACAAGGGCTCAGAGGGCTGAAATGATTAGCACAAGGACACACCACCAGGCCGTGATGGGCATGGATTCTGCACCCAGGACCTCTAGTTTTAGTTTCCGTGTTCAACCATAATGACACATAGGCTTTCTAAATAAAAGATTTTTACCTGGAAGCCAGCTTGTTAATGGCATAAATTTTATAAAATAGGCAGTTTCAAGGTTCACATATTAGAAAAGGAGACAGGAAGAGTAGAGTGACTGTCATAGTAGCAGGAGTGAGCTTGATTGACCCTGTTGAAGTCATATCAGTGACCGGAACAGTCGTGCAAATCAAAACCCAGAACACAGCCCTGGCCGGTTTGGCTCAGCGGTTAGAGCATCAGCCTGCAGTCCAGAGAGACGCAGGTTCGGTTCCCGCTAAGGGCACGTACCTCGGTTGCAGTTTGTCCCCGGCCCTGGTTGAGTCGTGTGGGTGGCAGCCACTCGATGTGTCCCTTTCACGTCGATGTATCTCTCTCTCTCTCTCTCTCTCTCTCTCTCTCTCTCTTCCTCTCTCTCCCTCCCACTCTATCTGAACAAAATGTGGAAAAATGTCCTCGGGTGAGGATTTAAAAAAAAAAAAGAACAAAACCCAGAACACATCCTTCCAGCAGAGTAACATCAACTTTATGGTTTCAATGTGAATTGTGTAACTGACTGATTTAGCCCTGTAATTTGAAATTAAAATTTCACTATACCTATATACATTGTAGAACTGTTTAATATAAATTTCTACTTTTGTATGTTTAATATATAGATTTGAAAGACTGATTTGGGTGTTCAAGAATATTTTTTTACATGTCTGTTTTTGGAAGTTCTTAATAAGAAAATTTAATGTACTAAATTTATAAAGTGAATTTAAAGTGTTCAAAATATTTTAAAATTTAATATTTTAAATAAGACAGAATATTAGTTGAAGTCCTTTCAAAACTGAGCATCATATTTTGCTAAATTTATAAGTACAATAAAAGGTTTATAAGAAGAATTAAAAATAAGAAAAAAATTTGTGTTGAATTAACTTTAGTGAATTAAGTATTACTATTAAAAATCAAATAACAACTAGACAATTTTTTCTGTTAATCAATATCTCCCTAGGGAATCCAAATCTTGTCTCAGCAGTTTATTATGCTTAGTTTTTCTTTTATCTTCTTTTTGGGGAATCTCCCAGGAGTGGGTTGTGGAGTTGGATGGCAGCCAAGCTCTACATTCATGAAGAGGAGGTTAGCTTGGGGTAGATTGGGGGGTCAGGGGTGTCAATGTACCCTGAAGACTAATGACCTGGCAGGCATCATTTTGAGTGGAAAGGAAGAGATGTTTCCTAAGCCAACCCTAATGACAAATGATTCTGGGTTAATTGGCTGTTTGCTCGCTAGCTACTACTTTTACTACAAGATGTATGCGTTTTGGCCATCAGTCCCAGGCTGGCATGCTGTTTCCTGAGTGATGAATGGAAATATTTTTTCATTGACAGGAAAAGTGTAGAAAATATTGATTATTATTGGTCAGGTGAAAAGCTGATTTGAGTTGAGTGGTTACCTTTCTTTTTTGTTAAAAATGAAACCAGTAATAGATAGATAAAGGGATGGTTTGTACGAGTATCCCCACAAATTCATTAGAATTTTGAAGAGGAAATAGACTTATTGGTAGAGAAAAACTGATATGCTTGAGGATGGGGAGTTCAACTTATATTTTCTCTGTTAGTTCAATGAGTTTCTTAATACATGGTTAACATAGTGGCAAATTAACACTAATTTGTAGAAGGCCATCTGCACCATAACAGAGACTGGAAGAAGTTTTGGAATTAGCTGCAACTGCTCAAGGTTGTTGAACTCTGTGTCCCAATTCCTCATTCTTATTTCATGCTTTCATTTCCCTCACCAAAGTCAGGCTTGGGGCTCTTCAGGAAAGGAGTATCTCACCTGCTTGAGTGAGTTCTTCCCACATTCTTCTTTTCAACTCCTGTAAATCTTCCTGTTATGTATCTAACCTTCAGAGTGGAATAAGGTTGCTAGCCACGAGCCGCCAATTTAAACTTTTCATTATTAGGCAGATTTATGAGTAGGATATAAAAGCAGGATGAATGCAACAGAATCAGAGGATTCTAGCATATACCATGATGATCCGAACAGAAAGAAGAGCAGAGGGTGTTATGGGGAGATGCTAGTAAGGGAGTATTCTGGGGGATTTGGAGGCTGCTCCAAGGTATGCTTTAACTACACTTGCATCAGGATTCAACCACCAACCACAAAGGTTAAGAAAAGAATGAAAGACACTTAATTGGAAAAAGAAAAGTGTGATTAATTGCAGAGGATTTAGGGTGTGAGACAAATAGTAAACATGACTAAGTACCCAGAGAATGTTCAGCAAATATATTTTTAAAAATTTTAGAAGTACAGGACCTTTGAGGAGGATGAAGTCCAAATCTTTCATTTCATGGATGAGGAGAGATTACAAGTCTTGCCCAGGGCAGTGGGCACTAGTATCCCATGCCAATTAATTTCCTTTGCATTGCATGAGGGTCGTTTGGAAGGTGATGCTTGTTGGTGGGATTCAGTTACAAGAAAGACGGGCTGGTCACCATGCTGATAGGGCTTCCTACTGCTCTTCCCCCAGGGCTGGCTCTTACTTCCTTCAGAAAAGAGGTAGCTTCTAATTAAATTTCACTGACAAAAACAGGTCGTTATTCTAGGAACCATAGTTTACTGCTTTGATTCTTTTAGAATGTTGCATTAAAATAGTATTTCTCTTCACTAGGGGGTTTTGGGCACCCTCTTAAGTTTTGCACCAGAGGCTCACACCTCACCAGCTTCTCCTTAAGTCCCAGCCCTGCCTGAATTTACAACTTCTTGGTTAGAAGGAAGAGGTAACTGTCTCTTATAGGGCAAACATCTACCTGGCATCTGGTAACATATAGGAACTCAACCAGCCACTGAAGATTTAAATCACCCTCATGTTTCCTTTGGCAAATTTTCTGTGGATTGTGATGATTTTATGCCTGATATTTAATGTTTGAGATTCTCCAATGATAATATTGGCCAGGAAAATATTGCCCATTTGCTTTATAAAGTTTTCAAAATAGTTAAAAATGAGATAAAAACTAATATGTTTTAATGAACCACAGGAGGAAGGGTGGGGCTGGCCACATAGGAAAGATAGGAGAATGATTTTTCTTAAGCTTCCATGCGAAGGTCCAGTTATAGCCAAGAGATAATGAGGGTCTCGCCCCAGGTAGTAGCAGTAGAAATGGAGAGAACTCATCAGGTTTTGAGAATATTTAGATATAGAGTCAATAGAATGCCCTAATGGGTTGGATATAGGAAATAAGAGAAAGAATTGAGTTGGCATTGAGTCCAAGATTTTGGTCTGAGCAACCAGAAGGCTGAAATTTCCATCCACTAAAATGGGGAAATCTCTGACAAGGGTAGTTTTGGTAAGTGGATCAAAAGTTCAGTGTTGGATTTATTACATTTGAAATGTCAATCAAACAACCAAATGCAAATGCTAAGTAAGCACTTGGATATAAAGTTATACTTAATAATAACAAAAACAACAAGAACAACAATAATAGAACTTCTTGAGTGCCAGGTATGCTTTTAAGTAATTCACAGGCATTAGTATTATTTTACCATCCTATTTTATAGATGAGATAGGAGACGTTAAGTGTCTTAGTCTATTGGGGCTGCTAAAACAAAAATATCATACACTGGGTGGCTTAAACAACAAATACTTCTCACAGATCTGGAGGCTGGGAATTCTAAGATAAAAAGGCACCAGCAGATTCAGAGTTTGGTGAGAATTACTTCCTGGCTCACAGAAGGCATCTTTTCCCTGTGTCCTCACATGGCAGAAAGGGTGAGGAAGTTCTCTGGGGTCTTTTTTATGAGGACACCAATCCCATTCATGAGCACTCTTCCCTCATGACCTAATCACCTCTCATATGGCCCACCTCTAAATACTATCACCGGGTTTAGGCTTCAGCATATTAATTTCGGGGACACACAGACATTCAGTCCATAGAATTAAATAACTTGACCTAGGTCAGGAATTAGTAAACTACAGCCCCTGAACTAAAGCCAGCTCAATAGCTGTATTTTTAAGTAAAGTTTTATTGGAACACAATTATTCTCCCTTGTTTATGTAATGCCTGTGGCTGCTTTCATGCTAAGTGGTAGAGCTGAGTAGTGTGACAGAGACCACATGGTCACAAAGCCAAATATTTACTATTAACCTTTAACAGAAAAAGCTAAATCCCACGTGACTCAGCTAGTCAGTGGTAGAATCTGATTTTGAGTCCAGACAGAATGACCTGAGAACACTCAGAGCTTAGCCATTATGCTTTATTTCCCCCCAATAATATACAACCTGTTCTACTTTTTAATATAAAACTCAACTTTCTTTTTCTGAAAGCCACTGGACTCATGATTTTGTCCCAAATGCCATGCTCTTCTTATCCTTGGGATAGAATGAAAACAGTTTCTGTGAATAATGGCGAGGAGCCTAGATCTAGGAAAATTAGGCATTTCTAGATGCTAATGTATTCTTTCTTAGAATAAAAGGAGCATGCTGAGGGCTTTAATGTGGAAGGCAGAAAGGGAGCATTGGTGGACATGTAAAGGAAGAGAAGTGTCAACTTGGAGGGTGTGGCAACCTTGGGATCCAACCTTCAGAGGGGACTTGTCAATGTGGAAAATGCTAAGGCATATAGACCAGGATAAGAACTGGTACAATGGACACTGTTTTCCTGCCTAGGAGTATGAGGAGGTTTACCAATTCTGAGATTCTCATTGGGTTGAAAATTGCTAAGACTTGCTAGTTGCCCTTGAGTAAGTCACAATGTCACCAATTCCATACCTACAGACCCCACAAGGCAGTTCTGTAGTTACAACGTAAGAAGCCAACACCTTGCCTATGCTTTTCATTATTGAAGGCTATAGTTTTTGGCTACTCTATTGTTTTTGGCCTCTTCCTTGACCTATGTCAGGGTATTTGAAAGTATAAAAGGGGCCCAGAGAGTGTTGCTCAGTGGTTGAGCATCGATCCATGCACCAAGAGGTCACTGGTACGATTCCCGGGCAGGGCACACACCCAGGTTGTTGGCCTGATCCCCAGTGGGGGGCATGCAGGAGGTGACCAATCGATGTTCTCTCTCACTGATGTTTTTATCTCTCCCTTTTCCTCTTCCTTTCTCTCTCTCTAAAATCAATAAAGAAAAAATATTTTAGAAAAAGAAAGTATAAAAGGGGCCCAAGGACATTGTGAAGATTATGGGTATGAAAGTAGTTGTTACTGAAATTTGGGCTTGAATTGAGCAGGCTAAGAACACCCCAAATGTTCTTATGTTGGGAATAAAAACTTTTTATACAACGGGATTAAATAAAATAAATGGATCATTTAAATAAACTGCTCATTAAAGTGCATGGTATACAGTAGGTGCTTAATAAGTGGTAGGTTGATATGATGATAATGGAGGAAACAATAGAAAGAACACTAGTAACTGGTGGAAAAGGGAGACCAGACACACAGCTCTGGATTTTAGAGAAGCTCTAGAGTACTTGAATCAGTTAGAGGCATTGGTAGCTATCCCACTTATTTTTGGAAAGCTAAAGCATCTGAAATTGAAATTCATTTTTTGGCCTTTAGCCTTAAGATGGATAAACACTCCCATGCTTATTTTACCCATTTGTTCAGAAAACCCTTTAAGCCATAGAGCTGGTCCACAGTGAAAGAATAAATTTCAACCCAGACCTCTGAAAACACAACAGATTGTAGCTGAGAAGATTCCACACCAGCATGGTCTGTCTATTATAGGATGAAGCTTTAATGTCGATGATAGTGTCGTTTCCTAAGCCAGGAGCCGAGTTTGTGTCCCAGCCTGCACCTCCAGCGGCAGCACTAAAAAGTGTTGAGACTGAGATAATCCTGACTCTTCTGTAGCTTCTGTAGCACATAAGACCAGTATTTCCTCTATGGCTGTCAGTGCTCCTAGACTGCAGACTTTGAGACTGGATGTGTTACTAATAAATTCTTGGCAAGTATAAAGTTGATGATCAGCAGCTCTAGCATCAATGCCAGACAGAGTGGTTGGGTTATTAAGGCTTTCAGGGAAGATGCAGGTATCAACGCTCTGCAGAGGCTACCGAAGCACAGATAAAACCTCACCTGATCACTTCTCCCATCCCAACCAGCGCTGTCTTTTCTTCTGATCTCATTTCTCTGTGTCACTGGGAGCTTCTTTCTATCTGATCACCAGCTGAAGTGGAAGTAAACAAAAAGAACTTTATTAGACTCTTCCCAAGTCCCACCTATAACAGCAGATTTTTTTTTCCTCCAAGCAGTCTTTCTTTGCAACTCAAATCCAAATTTAATTCAATTTGGTTTGACAAGTATTTAGCAAACATTTTTTCAATGCTTCTAAAACTTTGTTGGCCATTGTTGGGGACCAGAATTGTCCAAAGTATGGAGATTGCTATGATAAATGCATAAAATGCTTCCTGCTAAAAAATAAATAAATATTCAGGTTTAAAGCCTTTTACGTAGCTCAAAGTTGTGCAGAAACATGTGAGTTGTCAGGCAGCCTGTCTTCATCTAAGACTCCCAAGGGATGGCTATAAATTGATCAGTATTTTAAAACGTACTCAACAAACTTGATCATGTAATTTCACTTAATGGTGAACAGGCACTCAGGTGTTGATTCTTGATGCTGTGACATTCTTTTTTACATCCATTGTTGTTCTTACAATATTGTTTTGCAACTTGGCCCCTCTGAGGCTTTGAGTATAGGAAACCAAGTAATCACCTCTATTAATTCTGATTAAATGCTAATGGATTAAATAAAAAAAAAAAAAAACAAGTGAATAAGTGTCAAAAATAGAGGACTAATATAATTACTTGGATAATTTTGGCAAAAATATATTTTCTTTGAGTGATTCCCTAAAGACATTCAATAAATATATTTATGTACTAATCCCAGAACCTGTGAAAATGTTACATTACATGGGAAAAGGTACTTTGTGGATGTGATTAATTGAAGGATTTTTAGATGGGAAGATTATCCTGGATTATCTGATGGGCTGGAGAGAATCACAAGGATCTTTGTAAGAGGGAGGTAGAAAATAGGAGAAATAAGAGATAAAACAATGAAAAAAAAAACAAAGTAAGCAAGAGATTTGGGTGATTTAAAAGGTGGGTGGGGCTGGCCAGTTTGGCTCAGCGGTTAGAGCGTTGGCCTGCAGTTCGGAGAGACCTGGGTTTGGTTCCCACTAAGGGCACGTACCTCGGTTGTGGTTTGTCCCCAGCCCTGGTAGGGTTGTGCAGGTGGCAGCCACTCGATGTGTCCCTTATACATCGATGTTTCTCTCTCTCCCTCCCACTCTATCTGAACAAAAAATGGAAAAATGTCCTCAGGTGAGGATATAAAAAGGGGGGGGGCATGAGTCAAGAAATACAGAGAGCCTCTCAAAGCTAAAGAGAGCAAAGAAACAGATTCTCCCTCAAAGCTGTCAGAAGGAACCAAACTAGTAACACCTTGATTTTAGCCCCATAAGATTTATATCAGACTCTGACCTCCAGAATTATAAGAGAATCTATCTGTGCTATTTTAAGACACTAAATCTGTGATAACTTGTTGCAGCAGCCAGAAATAAATAGAGATTTGGTACCTGGAAATGGGGCGCTGCTGTGACAAATGCCTAAAAGTATGATGTGGCTTTGGAATTGGAAATGGTTAGAGTTGAAGGATTCGAGGGCACACGAAAGAAGCAGCTTACATTCCTTTGAACAGACCATTGGTACGAAGATGGATAGTTAAAGCCACTGTTAGGGACGGCTCAGAGGGATTAAACAGCTTAATAGGGGAAACCCATATCATTTCAGAGAATACTAAACGGTCATTAAAAGAGTTGATAGAATATGGACATTAAAGGGGCTGCTGCTAAAGGTCAGAAAGAAATGATAGTGTTATTAAACCTTGGGAGACAGCATTCTTGTTATTTGGAGGCAGAGAGCATAGCTGAGTTGAGTCGCAGAGGTTAGTGAACAGCGGAGCTAATGAACAGTAAGCTTGGTTATTTAGTTGAGGCGATTCACAAGCAAAGCATTAAACATGCAGCTGTTTCTTCTTGCTGCCTGCAGAGAGGGCAAAGAGATACTCTGAGAGGAGAACCATTCTGCAGAAGAGAAACCAGGACTCAACGATTTAACGAATGCTTAGACTATTCAGATTGCAAAAGATACCAAAATTAGGAGATTCACTGTCAGGAAGGTACGCTCTAAAGAGAAATCCAAGGGTGTGGCTGTATAGTCTTGTTCTAGACCCTTGGAAGAGACAAAAAGTCACAATATTCAGTCCCACAGAAGGCTTTTTGAAGTGATTAGGCATGTGAATTATGCATCCCTTGAGCCATCCCAAAAGCAGCCAAAAAACAGAAGTGAGGTTATGTAGAAAAGACTCGTGGAGGAACATCTTGTCTAATGAAATAAATCCCTGAGATATAACAGGTGACCCAGAAGTTTTTTTAAGGTTGTTATATCAGCAGATACACTATTTGTTTGGACTAAAAAGGACTAAGAGAGAATGAATTTAAAGAAAGGTTTTCTTACTTGAAAATTTTTACAAGCAGAAAAAAGGCTGATGTAACTACTCAGCTTCAAACTCATACAATCCTGAAAAAGGAAGAATGATTCTGTGGGCAGAATGCAGGTCATCTGGATGGACCCATGGGCCACAGAAAAAGCAACGATTTCTGGGTTTTAAACTGGAGTTTGTCCAGCTGAATTTGAAAATTACTTGGGCTCTCATTTTTCCCTTTACAGCAGCAGTTCTCAACCTGTGGGTCACGACCCCTTTGGGGGTCGAAAGACCCTTTCACAGGGGTCACCTAAGACACAACAGTAACAAACTTACAGTTAAAAAGTAGCAACAAGCCCTGGCCGGTTTGGCTCAGCGGTTAGAACGTCCACCTGCAGTCCGGAGAGGCCCGGGTTCGGTTCCCGCTAAGGGCATGTACCTCAGTTGCAGTTTGTCCCCGGCCCTGGTTGGTCGTGCGGGACACTCGATGTGTCCCTTTCACGTCAATGTTTCCCTCTCTCTCTCTTCCTCTCTCTCCCTCCCACTCTATCTGTACAAAAATGGAAAAATGTCCTCGGGTGAGGATAAAAAAAAAAAAGAAAGTAGCAACAAAAATAATTTTATGGTTGGGGGTCAGCACATGAGGAACTGTATTAAAGGGTTGCAGCATTAGGAAGGTTGAGAACCACTGCTTTAGAGGATGGGAATATAAATATATATATATATATATATATATATATATATATATATATATATATATATATATTATAACTGTTATTCTATGCCTCCCTCATCATTTTATTTTGGGGTAGAGAATGAGTCTTGAGTGTCATAAGTACGCAGATAGAGAGGAATTTTGTGCCAGGACGAAATACATTTAAAGTCTCATTCATACTTAATTTAAATGATTTAATGATGAAATTTGAGACTGTAAAACTAATGAGACTTAGATGAGATGTTGAACTTGAGTTATTACTCTAATGAGTTGAGATTTTTTTTATTTGTTCCAGAGTTGGAGATATATATATAGAGAGAGAAACATTGATCAGTTGCCTCACACACACACCCTGACCAGGAATTGAACCCACCACCTTTTGGTGTACAGCATGATGCTCCAAACAACTGAGCCACACCAGCCAGGCTGGGTTGAAACTTCTGAGAAGCTGGGAGTAGGGTGAATTCATTCATGTGTGGGAAAGACACAAATCATTATTACAGCTATAATAGGAGACTAATATATTCAGCTATTATAACATTTCTAAAAACATCCTTTATTTTATGTTGGTTTGCTTTTTGCTGCTTCCAGTGATAGCTATTTGAAAGTGAATGTGGATTAATTCAGAAAGAAAATCCATTTTCCTTCATCTCTTCATTGAATGGTGTGTCTGAACCAAAGAATTTAGAGAATTATTTTATTTACTGTGTAGGGGAGTGTGTGTGTGTGTGTGTGTGTGTGTGTGTGTGTGTGTGTGGTTTGAAAGAAGTCAGTTCTTTATTCTGACATTGTGATTGAAGGTAGGTAGCAATGTCAGGACATCCAGGCATTGGATCCCTTCCTTTGGTTTAAGATATAGTTTCTGGCAAGCCATTGTCAAGATTTTATGACATATTGCCACACTCATTTTTTAAACTTTCTCCTTAGCCTACCATTTTCTAATCACACATACTCAATGAAACTTCAATTATTTTTTGCTTGACTCGTTGTCATAAATCCTCAAACCTAGACCATGTCTCAACACAAAGGAAGCTTTCAAGACATGCCAAGCTTGTTAATTTTGTGCTGAGAAAATTAAACCCAATAGAGATGTCTCCTCTTGGTAATTAGGAGAAAGCCCTGTTGTTTCTTCAGGTGTGAGATATCACTGATTTAAACTGATAACTTATTAAGCTTGTGTTGTTTTGAAACATTTATAAAAATACAACTCAGTCCAGAAATGAATGCTGAAAATTCCACACTCTGTGTTCCAAAGTGCTATTCACTATTCTGTTGTAAAGTGTTGTAGTTCACTTATATAGAACAATACTTAGGGTCCTACAGAGACCTATAAAAATAACTATGGCCACTTAATATTCATATCCAAGCTACTGGGCCTAATCCAGTTTCCTGAATGTACAGGGAACTTAATAAAAATTTCCTGAATAATGAATTGTTGCTACAATCAGTTCAAGGAAAGGAAAAATAATGAATCAACTAATTTTTGGAGAGGAGTTGCTGGTTTTGTTTGTTTTGTTGTGATTTTTATTTCAAAGACACCCTCCTATGGAATATCAAATTAACAAAATAAATGGGGAGGGGGGGAGGGAGTGTGATTCTGCACCTGGAAAAGTGCAGCTTTGGTGTATTTTTGTTTTGAAGTAATTCTTCCAAATGCAAAACAGACCATTAGTTTAGCAGATGAAAAAAATAAGTTTATGTAACAGTTTTTAAATTATAAAGTTTTGAATAATTCCAAACATTTGTAACACTTCAAAATATTTCATGAAATAATGTTCCAACACCCTGCCTCAAAATATAGAAGCAAAACAGGCCAAGCACCAACTAAACCAAATAATATATTTCATTTTGACAAATATAGAAAACTGCATAGCCATAGTGAAAAACAACTCTGCCCCTAGGCTAGGGAGTAATCAATGACATGAAGTAAATGTAGGTCTGGTGCTCATAACAGTATTGGTCTCATAGAACTCGGATGTGTCTTATATGTGCTTGGGCCATAAGAAATCAGTTTTTTCCAGGTAGGTTGTTTGCCCCATAACCTCAGAAGCAGCAAAGATTTTTAACTGATTCTCCTATGTACATTTTGACCCAGTATTAGTCAGGTATGTTCCTTTCCTCCTCTCGTTTTATTTTACCCTCAGACCCTGCCTCTATTTATAGGAAGATTCTAAGGTTTTTATTTTAAAATCTTTGATCTTAAATACAACTTTTCTGAAAATAAAGCTAAGAGAAGAGAAAGAATCTAGTTAAGAGAAGAGAAAGTTTACGATCAGGTTGTTTAAAGAGACTTTTAAATATTGAGGGAAATCTCTTAGAAAGTAATTGAAAGCAGTCTTTTCTATGTAACTTGAGGGGACTATTTTCTGTACAAAGATCATCTTTTTATTTAAAAAACAAAACAAAAACAAAATAAAGAAGTCTATTGTATATTCTTATGGCCTTTAACCATCTGTGAAGCTAAAATATATCATAATCCATGTAGCAAATTTAAGAAAATCAATAATTCATCATATGTAATAGATGTTGGGGCCCCACTCAAATTCCCTAGCCCCTTATACTCAATGCAAATCTGATACTCATCCAACTGCATCCTTGCTTTACTTGAATCCTCTCCCTGGCTCTCAGAGTCCACTTTGCTGCTTACAGGCAGGTTGGACATTCCAGAGAGGTGATGATGTTCCCCTGAGGCAACCCTCCACCAATGTAGGATTAGAGTCATTGGGTGAATAGCCCAGCTCGCTCACACCTCAGGAGGGACGACTCTGAAGTGTGTTCTACACTGGCCCCGTGGTCCCAGAAGGATTAAGCTTCATTTACCCACAGTGTTAACTTAACGGATAGTAAAATTTTATGACTATCTTCCTCCTCTGACTTCTTCTCTCCCCTTCTAGTTGTCTCTGAGATCACCTCCCAAATAGGTTTTAGTTCTTTAATCTCTCTCTCTCAGGGTTTGCTTCTGGGAGACTCAAAAAAAGACATCATGAGCCCATTGCTCATCTATTTTGCAATTCTTCGGAGATTTCATTCTCACAAATGGAATGAATCAGCACTTTTGACTTCAATTATAAAATGGACACTTTTAGTGGCTTTGCTAAAAAGCCTCAACCAGTGACTCTGTATTTTGCAAAAGGCCTATAACAGAGCAGATTTAATATAATTTCAGCCTGTCACTCACAAATATCCTTTTATTATGGTGCTCCAAATGTCAATATCTGTAAGTCTTTACTGAGGGTCCTGGTAGTTTCTAGAGAAGAATTCTATCATCTTCTTCCTGGGGAATTCTAAGCCTCAATTCTGGCATTCTGAGGAACTAGAGGAATTTGCTGAGACTCATAATTTAATGTAATCTCCATTGTGGTTTTGTGTTTTTTTTTCACCTTTGACTTTACCTATATTGTGTATCTAAAGCTTCAAGACTTCTGTTTCCATTTTTCCTGACAATGTACCTCCATTTTTTTCAGGGGTGGGGAGAAATATTTACAGAAGGTGAAACTGGTAAGCACCTTATTCACTAATTTAACTAGGATTTCTCTTTTCAGCCCATGCCTTTGTCCATATTGCCTTGGTTCTCCAGTTCCTGGGGCATGCCATGGTGGAGCAAGGATCACTGATTTCTCCTTAGCATCCATCCTTTTTCACATAATTTCTCTTATGTCATTATAGTTGTTAGCTCTTGACTTCCATATTACTGCCCTAAGCCTCTCATCCCAGAAAACCAAAACCCATCACTCCAGTCAGGCAGAATGGAATAATGGAACCACCCTAACCCACCCCAAACTGCAAACGGTGGCTCGACAAGAAAAACAAGTTTCAGGAGACCCCAGCCCCTGACCAATCAAGAACTCAGGAGACCCCAGCCCCCGACCAATCAAGAACTCAGGAGACCCCAGACCCAACCAATCAAAGACGACCACATCTCCTCAGCTGAACGACCACCCCCCCACCAGCCCTGAGTTTAAAAATCCCTAGTCTGTACAAGCCGATTGCTACTCTCTCCTTAGAGGTAGTCTGGCAGGCTGATTCCCAATAAACCTGCACTTCTGGAGACCCTGCACCGCCTCGTTCTGCCTCGTTCTTACAATAATGGGAACTCAAGATGGAACAGAGAGAAGCATCTGCATTGAACTAGAATGTTTAGCAGAAACTAGGTGTGTGTGTGTTTTCAAACAAATGTTGGTCAAGATTCTCGGACATCTTAAGTCCCACAGTCCTTCCAGGTTTGCAAAGAACATGATCTGAAGGTGTGCTGTGCTGTATAAATTCTCTGTAGTGAAGTTTTATTTTTATAACAGGGAAGAATAAAGACCTAAGGTAAAAGTCTGATTTACTTAGCTGCAAAATCATGTTCAAGACATAAAAGTCATTCACATTTCTGTGGGAGCTATTTATTTATTTATTCATTTATTTAACCAGTAACATATAGTTTTATTTAATCTGCATGAATCTAGCATATTCGGTGACAAAATGTTTGTTTTGTGTTGCCTTAAGGGAAAAACATAAAGAGTTTGAACACTGACTCACACAGTGAGTCTTAGAAAGAGTCAAACAGGGACAGTGGACTAGATCAATAGCAGCATTTTAAAGTAACGGTTGAGAAACACTTTGGGCCAAGAGGAGGAACTAAAACAGAGCTTTATTAAAAACTGTCTAAGTTCATAAAATTAAGACGTGCCTACTGAAGCATAAACCTAGAATGTAAAAAAGGGGAAAAATCATTACCTTAAAAATATATACCTGTCTGTCCATCCAATGGCAACTAAGACTCAAGTCAGAAACAACACTTCAAAGTACTTTCTCACCATTAAACTAAAAAAATCGACCATGTTTTAAACCAAGAATCTCAATAACAGCATGTAACTTCATTGCATATCAAAGGAGGAAATGGCATGTTTTAAATTTGATTCTGATTTGGCATGTCAAAAGAATAAAGAAATTTTTCCATCTGAGGGGAACATATGGATTTGCAAGGGATATAAATATTAAAATGTAGTTAATATTAAAACTCTAGTTGCTCTTCCTAAGGATTGCCTGAGTTACCAAATATAGAAATATTTAATTTTTTTTCATCACAAGGACTGCAATTAAGATAACGAATCATTAACTACCAGGGTTTTTAGCTGGTGTTTAGTCTTTCCCCATAGGATGGATATTATGGCTACATGAACAGTAGTTAATGGTACTCTATGTTGTCTGTGCCAGGAGAGGGTGGGCCAATCTGGGTGTGCTTATTTTCCTTTAGATTTCTAATTTATTTGGGCCATTTGAAGTACTTGTAGAGTATGGTAGGGAAATAATACAAGGTAACTATTGTATATATAAAGGATCCAAATAGAACATTCTTCATGTTTTACCAGCAATACAGCTAAAATGTGAAAGAAAATATTAGGACTGGCAGACCCTAGCTCCTCCCTTCAATTGTCTGTGTTTGAACTACAAATTAGAGAAGCAAAAAGAAAGACACTGTGTTCTACACTTTATATAAAAGGAGTTTTAGAATACGAGTAAATACTAATAATTTTACTGCACTATTCCATTGCAGAGTAAAACGAGGTATTTAACACCAGTGAAAAGGAGGGACAGGTCCATACGAGGTAGATGATAGATGATAGATAGAATGAATGCCTCTTGTAGTTTATAAATAGATGTTCTTAATAAATCTAAGAATTTAAACAGAGAACTTGTTTATGGAAATGTAAGGAAGAAAAGGCTGGTTATTTAAAAAATAAATGCTAATGCATAACCAATGAAGATAGACAACAATGCTGTGAGGGGGGAGGCGGGATCGGGAGGAGGGTATCAGTGGGGGAAAAGGAGAAACATCTGTAGCAAAAATAAATTAATTAGTTTAAAAAAGAAATAAATGCTAAATTTTGCCTAGGATTTATTAATTTTATTTTATTTTATCTTTTGTTGTTAATCCTCACCCAAGGATATTTTTCCACTGATTTTTAGAGAGGGTGGAAGGAAGGGAGGGAGGGAGGGTGGAAGGAAGGGAGGGAGGGAGGGAGGGAAGAAGGGAGGGAGAGAGAGAGAGAAACATTGATGTCGGAGAGACAGATCAATTGGTTGCCTCCACACAATCCCTGACCAGGGCCAGGGATGAAGCCTGCAACCCAAGTATGCGCCCTTGACTGGAATCAAACTCACGACTCTTCAGTCAGTGGCTGATGCTCAAACTGCTGAACCAAATCAGCCATGGCTGGGATTTAGTAATTTTAAATAATAGAGCTTTATTAAGTAAGAACTTTGGTATAAGTGATATACACCCTTAAGTTTTTTCATGAGATTTGTTTTTGTTTTTGTTTTTAAGAATTAGAGTTGCCAACTATAGATAAGTGCCATCTGGTGCTTCAACAAGCCAATGGAAAGAAGAAATGTCAAGAGTAGACCATCACCATCACTGTGACCTGTTAGGAGATGTATCTGCACTTATAAGGCTGTGTAGTAATATCAGGAGTCAGGTAGTAGACATGCGTGTGTTGTGTAGAATTTCAAAAGAAACCTTTCCTTATGAAAATCTCAACATTTATCTAGAAGGCATAATGTGTACATGTCAGTCAAAGACTAAACACCTGGCAGGGAATAAGCATAGCCAGTCAAATTTAACTAATGTAGCAGATTCATGAGTCTCAAGAAATAGTCCTTCGACGTACTAGATTTTGGAGTCATTGGTTGCACAGCAGTAGATAATCAGAGCAGCTACTAAGTGTCTATCCAAGATAATCAATTAGCTTAACCTGTATGGTATGAAATAAAAAGCTGGAATCAGAAACTTATTTCTCAGAATTATTGACAATATATTAAAAGAGAATCATAGGCTCTATCTCCTCCAAACATCGTCCTTAATCACAACATTGAGGAATCTATTGAAATTCTACTCTCAAATCTAACTCTACTGTTTTCTTGGCTATTAAAATCTTCACACATACACACGTACACAGGACTCTAGTGTCTTGATGCAATTCAGTTATGATTTTAAATGTATTTCCATAAATCTAGGAATAAAAATGTAAGAGTAACCAAAACAAAATAGGTTTTTTTTTCACAAAAATAATCTTCAAAATAAGAAATGGAATGAAGGGAATAGAAGTTGTAGAATAAAGAAATCTTTATGTAAACAGGACATAGAACATTACAAAAAGAGAAGCAAACAGAAAATATGGTAATAAAAACTAAGATGTGATTGAAAATAGTTCTTTATACTAAAAATAAAGAATTGTGGAAAAAAACCACTCAGATTTTTTTTCAGGTGTCTGGAAAAAGTTAAAATTCTAATCTAATCACTTCGCTTGTCTTGTAATGCTCAGTGTATTCCTGCTGGTTCCATCATAAAGCTAGCGGTATATTTATTTTTCAAATCTATAGATTTCCCAATTTGGACATTATTGTTTTTTGTAGTCTCCACTTTACATAAGAGGAGCTTCAGTCAAATAAATTTTTAAAAAATGTAATGATCTCTCTATAGACCAATAACCAACTCATTTTATACAAGTCACTGAACAATTGGCCCATAGTAATAATCCTGCATGCTGGCTGCCCTGTGCTAAATTTTCTGTCATGAGAGGCAGGAAGAAACACCTGCTATAGTCTCTCTCTTCATCTCAACCTCTCTACCACCCCGAAGAAGGGTGGTATGCTGAATGCTCACCATTAAGGTGTCATTTCTTCCCTAAAAATTCTATTGTGAGCCCTGGCCGGTTTGGCTCAGCGGTTAGAGCGTTGGCCTGCGGTCCTGAGAGACCCGGGTTCGGTTCCCGCTAAGGGCGCGTACCTCGGTTGCAGTTTGTCCCCGGCCCTGGTCAGTCATGCGGGTGGCAGCCACTCGATGTGTTCCTTTCACATCGATGTTTCTCTCTCTCTCTCTCTGTTCCTCTCTCTCCCTCCCACTCTACCTGAACAAAAAATGGAAAAATGTCCTCGGGTGAGGATTAAAAACAAACAAACAAACAAACAAAAAAATTCTATTGTGACAATTGCTTTCGACCATTTTTTCACTTTTATAGATTTTTAGGGATATGTATAAATGAGGTTTCTTTTTCTTTTCTTTTTTTTTTTGTACATGCCCCTAGCAGGAACCAAACCCAGGACTCTCTGGTCTGTAGGCGGATGCTCCAACTGCTGAGCCAAACCAACGAGGGCTAAATGAGGTTTCTTACAGTAGACATTGACTCAGAAAATTTAGTCAGAATCACAATTTTAGGAAATGTGTAGGGTCTGGAGGATTATTTCCAAGATGAGTTCACTACAGTTTAAAATGACCAAGGACATACAATTACTTATGGTAAAAGTGAAGTGAAACTAGAACCTAGGCCGTGTAGAATTTATCAGAATTGTTCATACCTTTTTATTGGTCTATCCACATAATACTAGAGCCATCAGTTGAAAATTGAGAGACTGCTTTTACTCATCTCGTAGTGTTGTATCATATCGCTCTACATTACAATGCTAGCTGTATTGATGAAATATAGGTTGTAGATGTTATCTGTGAAGTTTGGTTGTCTCCTCCTGACAGAAGATGAAAGGTATTCGTTCCATTTTTCTCCCATTCTGGAACTAAGGAATTTTTTAGAAAATCCTATGGCAGCCTGGCCAGTGTGGCTCAGTTCACTGAGTGTCATCCCACAGACTGAGAGGTCCTGGCTCGATTCCTGGTCAGGGCCCACGCCCAGGTTGCAGGCTCCATCCCCAGAAGGGAACATGCAGGAGGCAGCTGATTGATGTTTCTCACATCTATGTTTCTCTTTCTCTCTTCCTCTAAAAAAAAAAAAAATTCAATAAAAACATATTTTTGAAAAGAAAGAACATCCTATGGCATAAACCTGAGGCAAAGTCCAGAAATTTTAACAATAGCTCATCTGTCCATTACTTCAATTTCATGTAAAATATTACAAATACTTATCATAATATCAGGCTACCCAGATCTAGTATTTTCATTAAAAATTATAAAATATTAGAAGTAGAAGACATCTTAGAAATCTTCTAGTTCCTCACCAATACATGAAGAAACAGAAATGTAAAGAGGTGACGCAACATGCCTGAGGTGTCACAGATAATGCACAGAAGATCATTGACTAGAATTCAGATCCTTTGATCTCACTCCAGGGCCCCTTTACTGTTATGGGGGGGCGGGAGAAGAACAAGTTAGGGGTAGCTATTCAATATTTTGTTCTTCCACTAAACTATGTTTGATTCAAGTGTCTATGAACCAGTCCTCCTGAAGACAAAAACCCCTAGCAAGAATACTTATAATAGAAAGAAAATACTCATTCACTGGATTCATTCATTGAATAAGTGGCACATGCTGTTCCAGGGAGGGAGAACTTGTATTTTAGTGGAATAGGGGGAGGCTAGAGACAGAGAATCTAAATAAAATAAATGAATAGGCCAAATAAGTTCACATGTTGATTCATCCTCAGAAGAAAATAAAGCAGAATGAAAGGGAGAGAGTGACTACTTTAGATTTTAAAAGTTCTTCGGAGGCAGAAACTCTTACCCTAGAAGCTGAATGACTACCGAGGAGCCAGCCATGCGAGGCTCTGGGGAAGCCCACTCTAGAGCGCAGAGGCCGAGGGTCTGAATCCAGAATGAGCATGGCAAAATAATCCAGAAGGACAAAAGGCCAATGTGTCTGGAGTATAGTAACTGAAGCAGAGAGTGGAAGGTGATGAGGTCAGAGGGAGGTAGAAGCTCTATCATGTTCATGATAAGAAATTTGAATTTTATTTTTCCTGCTAAGAGATCCAACTGAAAGTTTTACATGGGGAAACAGGATTCTTCAGTTGATTTTTCTTTTTAAATCACCATGACTGCCTATGTGGAGAACAGATTACGGTGATGCCACTATAATTTGGTCTCTATTTTGTGACATGCAACAGAGAATAAAACCACCTAATCAGGTATGACAAGGCAAAAATAACTGAAATTATTTGAACGGTATTTTGTCAAACCAATTGGAGGAAAGAAAGTTACAGACAAGAACAGCTGAAATCTGAGACCCTATATATCTGGCTGATGACAAAGGAAGGACCTTGCCATCCCGTGATATTCGATACAGTTTAAGAATCCAGAAATTTTGCCCTGGCCAGTTTGGCTCAGCAGTTAGAGCGTCGGTCTGCGGTCCGGAGAGGCCCGGGTTCGGTTCCCGCTAAGGGCATGTACTTCGGTTGCAGTTTGTCCCCGGCCCTGGTTGGTCGTGCGGGTGGCAGCCACTCGATGTGTCCCTTCACGTCGATGTTTCTCTCTCTCTCTCTCCCTTCCTCTCTCTTCTCCCTCCCACTCTATCTGTACAAAAAATGGAAAAATATCCTCGGGTGAGGATTAAAAAAAAAGAATCCAGAAATTTTGAAGAGAGTCATTAAAACTCGTGGTACAAAGTTCGTGGTCAAAATCAGTCTATTTTTCAAAAGTCAAAGTAATGAATCTTAATGACATTAGTGTGTTACATTGTCAATCTGTCTTGGTTTCGCATTCTTTTCTCTCAACTTTGATTATTTATGCTGCTTTTTTATGACCTGTCCTTGAAGGAACGGAAGGGTTCAGAAGCCATTTGCCCCGTTCTTCCTGAGGACCAAAGCCCTCACCTGTTGAAGTGCCGTGGTAAGTGGCAGGTCTGACCTCTATGATACGGGTGAAAAACCCCACAAGAGGTAAAAAGGCGTCATTTGTCAGCAAGGGACTATGTTAGTATTGTATGTATGCCAGCTCATGAATCTTAACAATAAAACTATAAGATGAGTTCTTTTTTCATTTTCCAGATAAGAAAGTTGAGACTCAGAATGTTTGGCAAACTGTTAAACATCCAGTAAATGGCAGAATTGAGATTTTAATTCAGGAGACTATGAAACTTAAAGACCAAGACCTTCTTCTTGGGATGGTCCAGAAAGAACTCTTTGTGCTGCAGGAGAACCCTAGGGAATGTTCTGCCCGACCTTCTAGTAGACCTTGTGGGACCTGCTGTATCTGCCAATTTCAGAATTATTGATCCTACCCTCATCACCAATGGGAATATTCCTACATATTTTTAAACACTTTAGTGATAATTAATCAGATACTAACAGTGATTCAAAAAATTAGGATTCGTGCAACATTATAATAGCTTTAGAGTTGTCTTTTATAAAACAATCTTTAAAAAGGTTGGATGCCATGTAAAATATACTCCCACTCCTATTCCAGTTCAGTGATGCAAATTGTTTTCCTTTTCTGTGGTAATTTAATGCTCCCCTGAACTGGCTCCCATGATTTCAGAAGCTGGCCTTCGAACAGTCATGCTCTGATACAGACTCCCACAACGAGAAATCCATTTTCTGCTTGACTTTGTAAGTAAAATTACACTCTGACACTGCTCCTTGCTGCTGTCACTGAAAGGCATTAATGAAACATGGCACCAAAAATGTATTTGCAAGGCTGTCTTCTATTGTATCCTTTGGTCTGAAGTGCCTTTTAGATCCCCGTGACAAGACTGTGTGTGTGTGTGTGTGTGTGTGTGTGTGTGTGGTGGTAGTGGTGGTGGTGGTGGTGGTGGTGGGAGAATAAAACTTAGTGTGGCCAGTAAATCATGTCAATGGTTGGGTTTCCAGACTGAGAAGCAACAATTTTAGGGACACTGTAACAATTATAAAAGAGAACTTTTCTCAGGAAAAAAAAACCAACTATATATTTATATTCTGCTTTCAAATCTCAAACTTAGGGTTGTCTTTAAATTTGGTGTTCCTGTTGATGGTAAGTCAGAATTTGTTAGAGGGCCTACCATCCTTCAGAAAGGGAAGTTATCTTGATGAAACTCATTGCTCAGGATAGAGTTACAGAGGCAAGATGTTTAACACCAGGATGAAGTTTCTTGGAGTATGTCCCTGTAACTGACTTTGTGCTTTCCCCTTTCTGAGAGAACAAAACCAACCATGTTTAAGCAGCAGCCTGTTCAGATACTCTGATCTTAAGACAGTTCACTCAAGAGTCTTCCAATTTCCTGTCCATATCCTTGCCAATTCGTCATAATTTATTAAATAGACTGGATCAGCCAGATTTCTATCCAATTTGTATTCAAGGGTCATCTCTCATGCCCCTGAGTTATCTCCCAGGGACTTACTTTCACATCGAAAGTAAGCAACTTACACCCACCTCCTTGTACTTCTATGTTAATACAATATGGTGAGTGGTTTGTGTCCTGGGTAACCTGGCTGATAGTTGAGCATACCTTTCATGATGATTGCTATATTCCTAGAAAAAGTACATACTAAAGAAATAAAATATATTTGTTGAGTAAATAAATGAACAGATATTCTAGGGTAGTTGTTTTGCTTCCAAAGCTGTACAGACCATGTTAAGCTTCCAGAAACAAAATTATAGAAAAAACCAGATCTTGCCCTGACCAGTTTGGCTCAGCAGTTAGAGCATTAGCCCTCAGACCAAAGGGTTGCATGTTTGGTTCCTGGTCCAGGGCACATGTGTGCCTGCGTTGCAGGTTCAATCTCCAGCCCCAGTAAGGGTAATGCAGAAAGAAACTGATTGATGTGTCTGTCTCACATTGATGTTTCTCTCTCTCTCTCTCCCCCTCTTCTTCCCTCCCTTTCACTCTATCTAAAAATCAATAGAAAAATATCCTCGGAGGAGGATTAACAGCAAAAAAAAGAACCAGATCTTAATTTTGGTGATATTTTCTAGGTACTGTTGGGCTCTAAATCAATCAGTTTGTCACTGTCCTTATACTTTGGGTTTTGTTGGTTATTATTCTACTTTGTTTTTTCCACAAAGTGTTGACTAGTTATTTTTAAAATGCTACTGAACATGAATGTGAGCTATTGTTTGGTTCTCTGTAGACCTGGCATATTTTTAGCTTTAATTTTTACCAATGGCAAGTCTTATAGACCAACTTGACTGTGATAGTTCATTAAAAATTATGTTGTTCTGGGATCTTTCAGAGGTCATTGTTTTCCCAGTAGCTCCAACATAACTTCTTCCAATTAACTTGTCTTCATCCCCAAGGCTGAGATAAATGGTCCTTCCCTAGCTTTCATAACGTCCCTTATCACTTCACTTATTATTCTATTCTATTCTATTATAATTGGCTATCAGTCCCTCCCACTCTGGACTGTGTGTATGTTAAGAGCCTGTGATGTATTCACTATTTCTCTTTTTATGTAGAACTTAGCATAGCATTTAATATATATTAGAATCTTAACATAAGTTTGGTGAATAAATAGATAAAGAGAGAATACATGATGATAAATAGATAGAGAATACATGATGATAGATAATAGATAGATAGATAGATAGATAGATAGATAGATAGATAGAATTTGATTTGGGGGAGATAGGGACAGTTAAGACTTCCTTTGGGCTCTAGCACTAAGCTCAACAAAATTCTGTCCGCAGTGAATAAATTGATTTTAGAGTCTACACTAAAAGCTGATATCTATTGGTCAGGGAAGTATGACATAGAAAGCAGGGGTCTCAAGGACTTTTTTACCAACTTCTCATATACTAAGACATTTATGTTTAAAATGTAAAATTTCATATCTTCTTTGCCCAAGTTGTAAAGATCAAGAAAATATTCTAGATATTAGCAACCCTCAGTGTGGCTTTTGAAGAGTCTGATGGAGTTTGTGAGTTTGCTGTACTTTCCTGAAATACCTTCTGACATAGGGATATGTAGGCAACAATTCTAAAGTTCCTCCCTCATACTCCTAAACCAGTTCTGTGCTAGAATGGAAACGGATAGACATTTATTAGGTGAATTACTGCAAGATATAACAGTAATTATTCTATCTCCTGAAGATCATTATTATTAATAAATCCAGGCCCTGGGCTAAGTGAGACTGGTGTACATTAGCATATTTAATGTTCATGATAACCCAGTGAGATCCAGGGCTATTTACATTTTATGGAAATTAAAGTCATGCATATTTTAATTATGCAAATTTGAAAGAATTTAATATAAAACGATCAACACAGTCCAACTTTATTTACAAAATATCAAATACAGCAAATGTCTCCCAATTTTAAAGAGTATGGAGAATTGCCTAATTTAAATGACAAGCCTGGAGAATTTTAAATAGTATTTATGCTTTGGTAACATGTAGGTGTGCTGCTTTTGCTGGAAAATAATAATTTTTAGAGTGAAAGCTAATACTTATTGAACACTGAGCACATCATAGATATCACACCCTTTATTTTTCACAACAAAAACCCTATGTTGTAGGACTATCATTTTTCCCATTTGGCAGAGGAGGAAATGTGGAGAAGTAGAAGTAGTAGCAGAAGTAGAATTTAACGTCAGCAGCCTGGCTCCAGTCTTAATAGAGGCCTTGGCTCACTTTTCAGGATCAGTCTTGAATTAGGTGCATTTTGAATTAGTGCAATCTTTAGAAACTCTCCTCTCATGTAAACCATGCCTGCCTTGTAGGTATTATATTCTCACCTTTAAACTGAAGCTTTAAAGTAGTGAAGTAACTTGTCCAAAGCCTCAAAGCTAATAGAAACCCAACTCATCTGTCAGGAACATGAGCCATGATGCCTAGGTAATGTTCCCGGCACACCTGGATGATCAGCCTGAGACTCCACGTTCTCCTCTTCTGTGTCTCTGTGGACTCTCAGCTGATTGTTTAACATTGGGTAAGCTTAGCCCACATAACCTACCTCTCATGTTCAGTCCCTAACCCTCTTCTTCCTTTTGCAGGTCCCTTCAAATATGAACCTTGTCCTAAGAGAAATACACATATCCCAAAATCCTGACCATCCTATCTTAACCTCCAATTCAAGTTCAGACAAAAGAACCCTCTAGCACTTTCTCCAAGTCCCCACACTCACAGTGTCTGCTCTGTAATTAGAGTACCATCTTGCTAAACTGCAACCAGAATCAATACATGCTTGACCCAGGCAAATATCAGGGAAGTAGCGAGAGTTAGTCACTAATCACCACACCATGCATTCTTGCTATCAGATTTAGATAGATCTGTGCACTGCATGCCGTACCCAGTGGAAAATATAAGATGTATTCTCTCCAGATTGGCATCAACATCGACAAAAACTGTACCCATGGAAGCTGAAAACTGAGGATGTGTTCTTTTCCTATTCTCCTAACAGAGCTCCACAGCTGATAACACAAAGCTTTTGTATGAGCTCAAGTTCACAGTGATGCATTTTGTTGGATAACAATGGGCCATTTTTGCATAGATGGTGCTAAAACTTTCTGCCTTTTGTACTGAAAATAGAGTTAACATTAATTAACCTAGATTTGTGAGTATGTGTATACACGTGTGCACGTATGTGCAACAGAATGATAAGAAAGAAAAAGAATTTTCTCCGGCAAGATGACCACAGCCTATTAATTGTAAACCCTCTTTGATAAAAAGCAAATTACTTTTTTTAGAAGAACAAAAGATCCATGAACTTGGAAGATCCTAGCAATCCACAGCTTTGTGTCCTGACTATCCCGAGTGGGTATGGGCCCTGAACACTGATTTGAAAAGCATCTTCCAGGCCATCTGAAGTAGCTACTGGAATCGGTGAAAACAAAACAAAGACAGAAAGACTGTTCAAATGGAGAGCACAGCCCAGTTTCTTCTTTCTTATCTTCAGCCTCATTATTCAACACTTAAAAATGTATGCTACTTATAAAGTACTTGACTTATAACACTCTTAATTGTTTGAAACAATTAACTATAAGTTCCATTTACAGATGTTGTTACTGGGAGCCAGATAGGTGAAATTATTTGTCCAAGGTCACTCAGTGATGAATCCAAGGTTGGATCCTTCCTTCCTGGATTGAATACTTAACATACCTAGAAAGTTCCTGATTTCTGTTGATCTTTGTTTCTAAGAGATCATTACCTGTCTTTCTGGGCACATTAAAAAAGAACATGTATGCTATGAAACGGGCACAGGACCACTTGCTCAGAGGAGCCCATGAAGAATAAAGAAAGAAGGACAAGTCAGCCTGCAGGTGTGAGGGTGGCGGAGTAGCTGCCCCTTCCTGTCCTCAGACTGCTGGAGTCTGCAGGGCACCTGGGTCGTTGAGGAAATGTCAAGGAAATGAGCTCTTTGTTAAAGGTCAAGGCTGAATCATTTCAGTTTAGTGTGAAAAAGAGTAGTTACAATTGATAAAATAAGAAGGTGGATAATGAAGCTAGGAAATTCAGAGGCACTGGGACATCTCCGCCAACTGGGACTAGGACTAAATGGAAACCGCCCACAGAACCTCTCCGGGCTTCTAGGGAAGGCCCTTCGGACTGGCCTGGGTCAGCTGTAGAAGTTAGGTCTGGCTCCTTCTTAAGGTCCCAAGATGAAATAGGTGGCAGGCACTTTCAAATAATAAGTAGCCACCTCAGCACATTAAAAAAATATATATCTGTGTTTCTACGCATATTCTCAAATACCACATGTATTACATTTTTAAATGTACTTTCCAACTGTTCCAAAAGCAATTCTTTTGTTTGATTCCAACAAACAGACTCACACTCAAAGAACAAGTAGATACTGGTATTCTTACTTTTAAGGTGAGAAAAGTGAGTCTTAGGGATGCTAAGAGATGGTAGGGCCATGGGGGTAGGAAGTGGTAGGCTGAAAGCCAAGTGCTCCGAGGTCTGTCTTAGAGACACCCTCCCCCCAACTCCACTGTATTATATTGATGACGGTTGATCATGTCAGAGAAATAAAAATGAAATCAGGTCACACCCAAATCAACTAATAAGTGTCTCCGGAGGAAGGACCTAGCATTGTTAATTTTTTAAAAGTGCCCCAGGTAATTCTAAAATGCAAATGAAGTTGAGAACCACTGTTCTAAAAAAAAAAAAAATGTCATTTGAATGTTAGAGGCAAAAAATAACTCTCGAAACCTGAAATGTTAAAGGATTCTCATACTTGTGTTGCATTTTTCTTTTAAATGCTAGCCTGTCCCAACGTGAACTTGGATTTATAACTGCTAACTCCGCGAAAGACATCGGGCTGGGAGAAGTTGGCGTTGCTAGGGGCAAGCCAATTTGCCCAGGGAACCAGCTGAGCCGTGGAGCAACGCTGAGTGGAGCAGCCCACAGCTAGAAAGCTCTCTGTAGAAGGGCACGCTCTCTTTGTCTCTCTAAGCAGAAATGGGAACTTTATTCCTTTAGTACTGGAAAAAGAGCATTCATTCGTTACTGAACGATGCATTTATGCAGCTAAGACCTCTATTTTCTGCTTCTGCCTCAAAGAACAGTGTGCTCCCTACAGAGGAGTAGCAGCCAGCAATCAGAAGTTGTCCTTTTTGGCTTCTCCCTGCTGCTTTTTGCCCCACGAAGCATTCTAGCTCTTTTTAGTTAAGTAAAGGAGTGTGTCACTGGGAAGTTCCTCGGGGAACGAAGTCTGACTCAGATTATTGATGGATCTGTTCTCAACTCGGATGGAAGGTGCCATTCCCAGTCGGATGCTGATAAGGAGCAGTAGAGCCAGTGTTTTCTCTCTTCCCTGCAAACTAGGTAAAGGGAAGGATTCGATAACAGTCAACAATTGTATCCTTTCCGATACTACTCTACACATGCATCACCTTTACAATGTATGTTCTTTCCGTGTTGCCCTTTGTTGTTGCATACTTAATGATTATTAATAAGTGGTTTGAAATGGAAATAGTTAGGAAATCTGGATCTCAACTTCTAGCACATGCTTCCTATCACACACCTAAGGTCTCAGATAATGTAAGTTACAGGGTGTAGGAGAGAAATAAAACTTTGAGTTTTGAACATGTGACTCTTGAGCAATCTACCAAGTGAAGGCTAATGGGGATTTTATGAATATCCCAGAAATGAGTCCATGTCAGTATTTCACTTGTGTAAATATCGAGGAATTCAAATGTGATGTCTCATGATAACCCAAAAGGTGATGCTTAGTTTTTCATGGATTGGATGTGTACTTGTTGAAGTCATTGTTCTAGCTCTGTGTACCAATGAGCACATGATCCTTCCTTCATGGGCATGATCAAATCTAAGTCACATTTTTGCAATTTAACCAGTAGCCTTCTTATTGCCTGACCAATTCCCAGGCAACATTTGGGTGTCTGCATAGCAACACCTCTTCCCAGCAGGCTTCCCTGACACCCCGCTCCCACTATTAGTTACTAACTTTCCTCTGTGCTTCATGGCACCCTGTGCTGACCTTCCCATGGCAGTGAGCACATTGCACAGAAATTTTAGACTTCATAGTGTTTGATGCAGGGATTAATTTCATGCATTCATTGGCTCAAAATACATTATTATCTATTGTGTGCCAGGCACTGTCCTCGGTCCAGAAGATACAATCAAAACAAAAATCATGGTCCCTATAAAGCTTATATTTGGAGGAAGACTGAGGAGGATATGAAATGTTTATGTGTTTTGGTAGTGGGGGTGGGGATACAATTTTAGTTGGGATAGTTAGAGGGGACTCATTGGGAAGGTGATATTTGAGGAACACCTGAAGGAAGTGAGGGAGTAAGTCAAATGAAATTCTGGGGAAACGGGGTTCAGGCAGGGGAACAGCATATGTCAAGGCTAAGGCCCCGAGGAGTGTGTACAGCCTGTCTGATAAACAGCAAAATGTCAGGGGCCTGAGAGTGGGAAGGAGAGCAAGGGTGGAATCCGATCACTGTGTCGCTGTGCCTAGAATACAGAAGGGACCGAGTATCTATTTGTTGAATAATTAACAAATAATAAAATTAATAATGCATTTGTTAAAATACTATATTATTTATAAACTTATTCTCAAAATCAATCTAGCATGCTTTCTGGTAAGAAGTATCCAGTTGTTCCCTCTGCAAAGTGAAGAGATGATCTTGCAGATTTCTGGGAGGTCTGGGTTTACATGCACCAGATTATCTGAGATTGGGGGGGCCAAAATTTACTCATCCAATGTAACTGATTTGTTAAATAAACTTGATTGTCAAAGTGAGTATCACTTTTACTATTTTAATTATTGTTGTTGTTGTTTTGTTTTGTCGTTTGTTTTCTGTAGACCTGTGTTCAACGCAGTGAATTAAAGAGTTCCTAGCTGCAGCATGATGAAGTTAAGCAGCAAGGGAAATGCTTAATCTCAGTATGCTAGCTGTTCTGACAGGTAAAAGCATGGAGATGTAAGGGGTGTGCACAGGACTCGGGGTCTGGGGGCATGATGTACTTCCAAATAACTGCAAATGAAAGGGCAAAACGGAGGCCCCATTCATCTGATCTATGTCCTTGTGCTCAGCTTGGGGAAAACAACCTGATGGATTGAGCTTTAAATTCCCAATGATAGCTTTACTGGCTAGGCAGTCTTAGGTGAATCATTTTGTCCTATCTGAAGCTCGGTTTCTTTATAAAACCTGGAATCAGGTGGATACTAGACTTATAGGAGGATCACTTCATAAGTTATATAAATGGCTAACCATTATGCTGTACACCTGAAACTAATATAATAGTGAATGTCAACTGTAATCAAAAAATAATTTTAAAAAAATCTGCATTACATCTCTCCTATGATTGGCATGAGGATCAAATGAATCATGTGTATGGCAGTATTAAGAAAATAATGAAGGATCATAAAAAGGAAAAACGTCCTATGGGCTAAAATAAATGTAATACAGAAAAATAAAACAAATTGATAGGGAAGCAATCCAATATTTTCATTAAAATTTCCATTTCATATTGTTTGAAAAACAAAAAGGTGATTATTGTTCTCAGCTAAAGAGCGGTCCTCTGGATACCAGACGCTGTCAGCTCTGCCTGCAACATGTATCTTTCATCTGTCTGCTGTTTCGCTTTTCCAGTGCTACATAAGCCCGTATCACAGAGCTGTGCAACAGTCCCTACCCTACTACTTCCGAATTCCACCTTCCCCTCCTCTTTTAATCCTTTCCTCACAGAGCAGCTAAAGTGATCTTTTAAAATTGTAAATAAGATCCTGACACGTCTCTCTTTAAAATCCTCCAGTGGTTTATGATCACAATTGAAATCCCAAATTCTTAGCAGAGGCTAAGACCCTACATGCTTAGGACCTCTGCTGACCCTCCGATTTCATCCATTCTTCCATAATGCTTTCAACTCCTAGGCTTCTTTCTGTTCCTGAAATATACAAAGAAATTGTACCGGCCTTAGGAAATTGCACTAGGAATTTGCATTGCAGCCTTAAGAAATTGCATTGCTCTCTCCTCTGCCTGGAAATCTTTTCCCGTTTGTATCTGAATGGCTTCTTTCTCTAACCCTGGCCTCAATTCAAAATTCATCTCCTTGGGGAAGCCTCCATGGAGGTCTTATGTAACAGTGCCTCTTCTCCCCTGTCATCCTATCACTCTCTCTCTTCTTTAACACTTAAAATTTGTGAAATTACCTTATTTGCTTACATTTTATGGCCTGTCTCTCTCAATAGGCTGTGGGCTCCATGAAAGCAGTGGTCTTATTAGCCTTTTTCGCCACTGAATCCCCAGCTATCAGACATTTACCTAGAACATAATAAGCAGTTAGTGAATATTTGCTGAATGAATGAGTTAGAGAAACTAGAAGTCTTATGAATGGTTATGAAGTACCATTTAAAACTATGAGATTTCAGATCTTTTGGATGATATGATTACTCAGCATGAACACGTATCCTGAACTCCTTGGGAGGGAGAAGTAGGAGAAAGTCCTGAAGATGATGATGGTTCTGTTTTCAGTGTGGGTGTAGCATACCAACTGGAAGCAAGCCAGAAGCCTGTAGTCAGCCCATTACAAGTCTGAGATGTCTATCCACAGTTGTCACAGTCATAATAATAAAACCTGACAACAAAATTGGAAGCCTGGGTCTTTATTACAACTTCCATTTCAGAGGAAATACATATCCACCCACCAGCTCTGGGTTGGCACAGTGATAATTCCAAGCAATGATAAAAATATATTTTAAAAAATACATTTTTTGTAACAACTTTATCAGGGGACCTTTACAGCAATATCTCTGTGGCAGCACTTGAAAAAGCTAGAGATGTTTTCAATTACTCTGTAAGTAATACAACATTTAAAGAACAGGACAAGAAAAGAAAAGTATAAATAGAAGTAGTTTCATACTTTAGGGACCTATGTAGCAGACACTGATTCATTCTCTTTCCCTGCCTAGTGAAATATACATGAAAATAAAGGACCTGAAGCTAAGAAGACAGATCCAGAATTGGACAGATGTCAGAATCAATTTTTACTAATCAAACATAGATGGGGGTTGTAATAATCCCATACGGTACAGATAACTTCAAGGTATCCAGAAAAATTTTCAGGATTCAGAATTTCACAGTCTGGTAAACAAAGATGAAGTGTACTCTGTCCAGTGGAGCCACCATGGCCTGCTCAATACTGGAAACTCATCTGGGATGCTAACAACAGCCACCTTTTCAAACTCAAGATCTGAAAAATGGACCCACTCTTTTCTGTGGAAACATCGGGCCAGAAAAGATTTTATTCATTTAAAATGGAATTAACACCCTCCCACAGGTAATGTAAACATTCCAACTAATGTATGACAAATGCTTAGGACAGTACTTTATTTTTTTAATCTAAAGAATTTATAGCTATTACTGATACTAAATTTTAAAAGCACCAACAAGATGATGATTAGTAAAATATCCTGAACTATGAATGAACGACCAATATTCAAGATGAGAAAACCATACTTTGAAAAGTAGTAGCAGAAACTAAATAAAAATTTTGAGCTAGCAACTTTGTAATACCAATAAAATTTGAAAAATTATGAATTATGCAAAATATGAATTAAAAAATGAAATAATTGGCCCTGGCCAGTTTGGCTCAGCGTTTGAGCATCGACCTGTGGACCAGAGAGTCCAGGTTCAGTTCCTGCTAGGGGCATGTACCACAAAAAATAAATAAATAAAAATGAAATAATTGAGGTACAGGAAGAGATAAAAAGTAGAAATGGGTATGAAAGAAAATATTTTCTATATTTGATACAGATTTTAATTTTGCTTTAAAAGTAGTAAATAGAAAGAACAGATACTGTATGAAATCAAATCAGTATGTTGTGGACAAAAGAAAAGATGAATTAAAGAAAATATTAATTCAGGAGAGGACAGAAAATAGAGATTGAATTTATAAATAACTGGAATTTTTGAAGAAAAATAAGAACAAATAGAGTAGAAATAAATAATGAAAGAGAAAAATGAGAATAACATAATTTAAAAAATTACCCAACTATGAAAAGTGTTAAAACCAAAAGGGCCCACTTAATACCAAAGTTTACTGAAAGGAAGCCCATATCTAGACATTTCATAATTAATATTTTAATGAATAAAAAAATGTATTTCATAAATCTACATGAAGAAAATGTTACCTGTAAGGAGTCATAATTAGACTATTCTTAAACTTTTTTTTTCAGTGTTCCAGAAGACATTGGGATAATTTATAGACTTCTGATGGCAAAGTTGTGTACCCCAAATTTTTTACTCAAGAAAGTTTTACCCCAAAAATCAAATGTTCAGTTATGGAATGTCTCAGAAAATACATCATGTGTGCATGATTTCTGAATGTTCAAAGTTATAATTTAGGAAAGCAACAAGTGAATAATAATAATGTTCAAGAATTGAGAAGTTATGGAAGAAAGGGTTAATGATATGCATGGTGAACAGTTATAACGTTAAATGTAAACACTTGTTAAAATGTTAAAAATAGAATGCAAACTTTTTTTTTTTTTTTAATAAATTTTTATTTATTTTTTTTGTTACAGACATTTTACCTTTTTACCCCGTTGGCACCCCCCCCACCCTGTCCCCGGCTTAGTTGTCCATGTCCATTGGTCATGCATACATGCATATAAGTTCTGTGGTTTATCTCTTCCCACTCCCCCACTCCCCATCCCCTCTTCTGAGGGATGTCAGTCTGTGCCCTACTTCCATGTGTCTGGGTCTACTGTATTCCTCAGACTGTTATGTTCATTATATTCCATATATAAGTGAGATCATGTGGTATTTGTCTTTTTCTGCTTGGCTTCTTTCACTTAGGATGATACTTTCCAAGTCCCTCCATGTCGTCTCAAAGGATAAGAGATCTCTCTTTCTTACCGCTGCATAGTACTCCATTGTGTATATGTACCACAGCTTTTTTATCCATTCGTCTACTGGTGGACACTTGGGCTGTTTCCAGATTTTAGCTATTGTAAATAGTGCTGCTATGAACATGGGGGTACATATATCCTTCCTGATTGGTGTTTCAGGCTTCTTAGGGTATATTCCCAGCAGTGGGATCACTGGGTCAAATGGAAGTTCAATTTTTAATTTTTTGAGGTAGCATCATATTGTTTTCCATAGCAGATGCACCAGTCTGAGAATGCAAACTCTTTAACAATAATAAACTGGATCTAAAATCCTAGATTATGTCAATAAACTTAGTGAGAGGATTAAAACAAAGTTTCCTAATTGAATCTTATATTAGAGAATGTTAAAAAAAAAAACTATTTTGTTTTTAAAACAGTTTTATCTAGATAAAATTGAAATACAGTAAACTGGGGTAGAAATGGTTAAATTTTGGCATTGAATACACATTTGAAACTATCATTACAATCAAGATATAAACTATCATCTCCAAAAGTTCTTCCTGTATGTTTGTAATTCCAACCTGTGTCCCTCCGATCTTCAAGAAAACACTGTTCTGCTTACTGTAATTATAGATTAGTTTGCATTTCCTAGACTTTTACATAAATTGAGTCATACCAGCCTGGCCAGTGTGGCTCAGTGGATTGATTGTCATCCCATGGACTGATTGGTCCTAGTTCGATTCCCAGTCAGTGGGCTCCATCCCCAGTAGGGGGCGTGCAGGAGGCAGTCAATGGATGATTCACATCAATGTTTCTAGCTCTCCCTTTCTCTCTCTCTCTAAAAAAAATCAATAAAAATATGTTTAAGAAGTAGAATCATATCATATGTATTCTTTTTGAGATTCATCCATGCTATAGTGTGCATCAATGTTTATTTTTTAATTAAACATTCTGCAGATAGAAGGCTAACAATTGCTGTATTTTAGTTGGAATGCTTAAAGTATTTACATTTAATGTTATTGTTTTTACAGTTAAGTTTAAATCTGTCATCTTACTGTTTGCTGACTATTTGTTCCATCTCTCCCCTTTCGAAATTTCTTTCCGTCTTCTTCTGTATTAAGGATACATCCATGCCCATTATCCAGTTTCACTACTGAGGCACTTTATTTTTGGCTCTCTTATATAAATTGCATGTTATTAAAAATGAGTTATTTTAACATAATATCTAACCCGTTTATATTTTTGTTAAATAATATGTTTGGTTTAATTTTTGTTATATTTTTAGATTTGTTTTTTATTTTGTCTATTTCTGTGTGGGTTTCACTTTTTTTCTCAAATGATTTTTCAAGTGGTTTTAATTTCTAAAATGGTCTTATTTAAATGTCCAAAGTTATTACTGAATTCATGTGTGATATTATTTACATTAGACTAATTTAATGAAAATAAACTTTCCTAAACAAGGTAAAGAGAATCATTTCCATTTGAAATAAAAATTCATAATTAAGAACTACACGTGGAAGTTATTGTATCATACAGACCAAGACAGAAATATGTACACAGATCTCTGCATTCTTTACGTCAATCTAGACCCCAAAGTATTACTTATGTGCTAGGGGAGAGCGGGAAGTAACTGGCAGCCGCTACACGCACTCTTTATTCCAAAATTAAACTCTAGTAGATTAAAGTGATACAGGTAAAAAATAGAACTGTGTAAAAACCAGCCCCCAAAAGGAAACGTAAGTAAATAATACATCTCACTTTTGGAAAGAATTTTCTAAAAATTAAAAATAATAGAAAAAGACAATGTTGTTAATAATTCTAAATAAGAAGACTTCTGAAAAATGATTTGGTAGTCTGCATCATTAACTATCTAAAGTCCTATAGCATTTGACTTTATAATTGAACTAGGAATGCATCTTAAACAATGATTAAACAAATATTTACAAATATTCATAATAGCCAAAAAAAAATGAAAAATAAAGTTTAATGTAAATTCTAGAAGAAATTCTGCCTCAAGACTGCAGCGTCAGCTCATGCCTGAGAGTTTAATGTAAAACAAGAGGTAAATATTTAACTAAATTTTAGTATAGCAATAGAGTGCACCATAATTTAGATATTTATTATAATTCTGAATGTAAAAATGTGGATTTGAATTGACATATAAAAAGGCTTATAAAATTTTAAGTGGAAAGCAGTGCACACACACACACACATATACAAATATATATAGTTTATACTACACATATTAAAGATAGATAAATAGGGAAAGAAAGCGAGAGAGAATGAATGAGAAAGAGTGATATGAAGAAAATGTAAAGTCATCACCAACACATTTGTTGGCAGTGAAAATAGTTTGAAATGTAATATCCTCTCTTATTTACAGTTTTATTAAATATATAAATTTTAAATTTCATAAGAATTGAGCACTTATTAATTTTACAGCTGTTCCCCCGATGTTCCCTCTGTATTTCCTTTTGCCCATTTAGCTATTTTTCTCTCTTAAATTATATTGTTACCCTGAAACCCTTGCCCACTGGTTCTCTGGGCATTCTCAGCTGGAATAAATTTGAAGTGAAAATACGAAAAGAGAAACAAGATATTCTAGAAAAAGTGCAAACGCTAAACAACCTGAGTTTAGGAAACAGAAAGAGGTAAAAAGGTCCTAAAAATCTGAGTTGTGTTCCACCCAACTTGATCCCGGACACTATATCAGGGGAGCCAAAAGACAACTCATTCATCAAGATAAATATTATGTGAACGTATGTTTAAATGGTATTTATCTTGGTACCTTTTTCAGAGTCTCCTAACATTTTCTACCTGAGGCAGGTGCCTGCCTGGCCCACCCTGGTCCCAGCCGCTTCACCCTTAAGCCAGATGAAAACATGGCCTGATCTTTGTTTCCAAGGGACTTATCTGGCATAAAAATGGTTCTTCTGCCGATGGTCCCCAGAGTGGGCAGAAATGAAATGCTCAGAGACGTCCATGACACTTGTACACTGTTCAACTGTAAACTGTCTGGTGTGACCAGAAAGCAGGCACCGGCCAGCCTGTGCTCCCCCCCATCCTGCCTTCCTCGCTGTAATCGCTGCCCGCAGGCCGCTCTGAGCAGGGCCAGTTAGAGAGCCCGGCAACCACCCGCAGCCTGTGTTCCTTGTAGAGCAGCGGATAAGAGGGAGCTGCTGGGAAATTTCTTTCCATTTCAATCTAATCTTCTGCAAAATCGGGTCAGGTATGAAAGGTCAAAGGAGAACGATGCTCTCACACGTTTTTATTTCCTTGCTCAGCAAAAGAAGTGCGAAAGAATCCAGGCCTTCATAAGGTCAATTCTTCAAGTAAGACTGTGACCTTCACTTCTCAGTGAGCCAACAGCAGCCCTGTCTTGCTCATTTCTTGTCTATAACATTTCTAGGGAGCCAGAGTGGAGCCCCGTCTAGGCTCTCTCCTGTTGCTTCTTCTACCCTAAGTCCTTCCTTTGTTTCCCTGTGCCTAGCTTTAGTAAACGTACTCTCAAAATCACCTGGATTCGTGTTGTGAGGTCTTTCCTACACAAAGTCAAGAACCCACACACTACTGGCCAGCCTGCCACAGTCGGGTAACATGGATGCAATCGAAGAATTCTTTATTCAACACGAGGAGCGGCCACCAGACAAATCTCCACCAGAAGAAATCCCTTGGCTCTTCTTGATTTAGGTTGTAAGTAAAATGAAAATAAATACATTTGAAAAGCTTTTTATTAAAGTAAAATGTATACATAGAAAAACACAGATATCGTGAATGGACTGCTGAAATAATTTTCAAAATTCCAGCACCCAAATCAAGAAACAGAGTGTTATTCCAGAAGTCCCCTTCATGTTTCCCTTCAGTTGTGATGGTTAATTTTATTTCCACTTGGCTAGGCTATAGTACTCGGTATCCAATCCAATACTAATTGAGGTCTTATGAAGGTGTTTTGTAAATGTGACCAACATCTACAATCAGTTGATTTTACATAATGAAGATTGTCCTCAATAATGTGGGTAAGATTCATTCCATCAGTTGAAAGGCCTTCAAAGCAAAACCAAGATTTGTCTGAGCAAGAAGGAATTCTGCCTCAATACTGCAGCATGAGCTCATGCCCGAGAGTTTCCAGCCTACTGGCCTGTCCTGCATAATTTAGATAAGCCAAGTCCCGCAACTATGTGAGCCAATTCCTGGAACTAAATCTCTTTATATGTGTATGTGTGTATATACACACACACACACATATTTGTATTACATATACTTATATAGATAGCCTACTGGTTCTGTTTTCCTAGAGAACCTGATTTATATAGTCACTACTTTCCTGAGAGTAACGTCTTTTCTAATTTTATAGATTCATTTTATTAAACACATATTTAAAAGCAAATTTGTTATTATTTTTTCTTTATTGATTTCAGAGAAAGAAGAAGGGAGAGGGAGAGAGAGACAGAAACATGGATGAGAGACAACACTGATCAGCCACCTCCTACATGCCCCGCACTGGGGACTGGGCCCACAACCTGGATATGTGCCCTGACCGGGAACCGAACCAGCAATCTCTTGGTACATGAGTCTATGCTCAACCACTGGGCCACACCAGCCGGGCACAGATTTGTTGTTTTAGAAGTGATGATTATAATTATCATTTATTTATGACACCATCTTGACAAACACTATGTTAGTCCTTTATATTCCTTATTTAAACCTCATAATTTGTGCTTGACCTTTTTTTCTTTCTCCTAAGTTTGTAGATCAGAAAAATGGAGAAACAGGAGGTTAAGAAATTTCTCCACGGTTCTCATAGAAAGTCACTGGCTTCACTGACTCTTTTTTCTACATCAATTAGTTGTGTCTAGTTTTGTGACAAATGAAAAATGGCTCTCAATCTACAAAGCAAACTGAGTGAACATTACATTAAACTTTACTTACAAGTATGAAAGTTAACTTTAAGTGCAATTAACAGGTTGTTTCTATTATTCCCACAGATTCTGTCTAAGTTTAGCATTTTAAAATGGGGCAGGTACTGTCTAATGCATATTATATTTTACAAGAAGAAAGCAAAAGAGAAAGAGAAGAAAAAGAAAAAGAAAAAGAAAGCTCTCTTAGTGATTGATATTTGTCCTAAAGTCCTTGGAATTTGTAAGGGAATAAAATGTAAAGAGGGTGACAGATTTTCAAAGAAGTATAAAATATGAGAGCTGGAAAATAACTTGAAAATTATTTCACACAATCGTCTCTCTGGGCTTCATTATTAACATATCACTGCATTGTAAGGGGAAGAGAAAGGAAGTAACACACTTACTGTATGCCCAGCACTACTCTAGGAGCTCTTCAAATGTTAATCTAATGCAATGTTCATATCAGCTGTGACATTTTCCTTAATGTACAGATGAGGACCTCAAGGCTTGGAGATGGAAAAGTAACCCATCTGCCAAGCCTTGTAATGCTTGCTATTCTCATTGACTCCTTCTAAGGTGTCCCCACTGAGGTCGTCACACCTATGTGGTTCATTCAGCACAGATGATTCCTGCCTCAGAATCTAAATCTAAAATTTGCCCTAGTGAATCAACATAATTCAAATTTTCTTCTGAAATAACGATGGTGTCCAGAGCAATGGAATGTGCTCATTGGCTGAAGTCAATCACCGGGACAGGGATAAGGAGGCATGTAGTGTAGGAAATGTCTGTTCTCCAGTGCCTTTGGTTGAGTCGACATCAGTCGCTTTTAGATCTTGTAGGAGAGAGCTATAGCTGTCTGATTCCAATGCTCCCACACTTCCCACAACAAAATCTTGCCTTAGGGGTATTTTATGTGGAAGTAAATACCGATGTGATTATTTGGTCCATTAGAATCCATGAAACATGTATGTTTGGAGCACATGCTGCCCCTTAGGGGACTTTCAGTTGTGATGTTCTGACTCTACATCCCCTTAAACAATTCCTCTCATTCCATTTCATGTTATCTCTTCACTTTGTCTCATCTCCAAACTCTACACATCTTGAATTCTCAGCTCTATGGCCTTTGCATCAGTTGAATTAAGGCACAGAGGAATAAGAGGCTTGGAATGCATGAACCAGGCCATTCTGGGAATCCAAAACTGAGAAACTAAGTAGATTCTTTGTAGGGTAAGAAGAAGGTGACAATGTACAGCACTCTCATGGCCGTTGACCTGATGATAACACCACAGAAGTTACTGAGGGTCTGAAGTACAATCCATTCGATTTGAAGGTAGCTACTACATTAAATCCTGCTGCATTTTTGGTGTTAAGCTGTAACTCCTATGGCCTAAAATGGTATAATACAAATGATAACATTAACCTCAATGAGATTCTAGTTCTAAGATTTGGGGAACAAATAGGAGGAACTGAGAATGTTATTTTGAAGCAATAGTTGACCTTAGAAAGTGTCTGGACAGAGATGTTATTCTTGTCTGATCCTGAAACACTGTCCTTATCTTGGATGCTCTGAATTAGGTCTTGGTGACTCCACCACCACTCACCTTTTTTCTCATGCCCCACCCTATGCTGTTCCATCCTATCTCCAAGGATGGTTTTGCCTCCCATGTAATGGATTATGTCAGATGCAAATATCATTGGTTTCTTCATTCAACTCACAAAGGTAACCATCTAGGTACCCGTTGTTCTTAAAGTCATTAAGGAACAGGTGACCTCTCTTTTATCCAAGCCCTTTCCATTCATCTCTCCAATGAATCCCAAAGTTACTTGATCCCCTTAAGTTTCACCTGCATTATCTTTTAAGAGAGTATAATTAAACTTACCTATCTCAGCTTAACCTAGTTAAGCATAAAACATGAAGTCATGTATAGAAAAACATTTCTGGCCATATTAGTCAAGTGATACACAAATGTAAAAGGGTACTATTAATACACTTAAACAGGTTTACCATAACCCAGAAAAAAAAAAGGTAGAATATTCCAAATAAAAATTCTCAAAGAAATCTTTCATTTTGACATTATTATTTCAACTTAATATTTTATTTTATTTTTTTTTTTATTATTTTTTTTAATCCTCACTCGAGGACATTTTTCCATTTTTTGTACAGATAGAGTGGGAGGGAGAGAGAGGAAGAGAGAGAGAGAGAGAAACATCGATGTGAAAGGGACACATCGAGTGGTTGCCACCCACACGACCAACCAGGGCCGGGGACAAACTGCAACCGAAGTACATGCCCTTAGCAGGAACTGAACCCGGGTCTCTCCGGACCGCAGGCTGACGCTCTAACCGCTGAGCCAAACCGGCCAGGGCTCAACTTAATATTTTTTTCCTATTCAATGATGTCTGTTATAAGTTTCTTGGCCTAAGAAGTGTTGAAAAATAGTATTATTACTGCACTAACCATGTTACAGGCATTTTATTTCTCTTTTAAATTCTGCATGTGAGAGTTCCCCAACGTGAGAGATAAATAATTATTTTATTTCAGTAGAATACTCAGATCTCCAGCATGACTCCTCTGAGAAACATATTTGCCTAGTAGTCATTTGGGACTGTCACACTCTCCTAGTCGAGAAAAGAAAGGCATCATTGCTAATGTAAAGCTTTTGTGCCTTATCAAGAAGAAGAATAGCTTAGCTCCCCTGAAAAGTTCCCTAAATGATGAGCTTCGAAAACACACATATGTATATGCAAAGACAATTTGCATTAAGGACCATCACAGAACCTTGAAATGACAGGGTTTTTATTTTTCATTTTAACAGTTTATACACACAGTTTATCTCAGAGTGGTTTTTAAATATATTAAATAATTTGGAACATCTCCCATAGTAGAGTAGAATATGGTGAAAAGTACTGATGTTTTAAAGCCATGATTGTATCCCGATTTTGCCATTTTTGTGAGCATCTCCACAAGAAGTCTGGACTACAGTAGTAATGAACAATCCATTGGCTCCAGACTGCCTTACCTGGTATTTTCCGAAATGGCCCACAATTTTATCTACCATACATTAAATAAGTATTTATTGAGCACCCTTCCAGGTGGGGACTTAACATATTTTTATGTGATTTAACACTCCTCATTCTGTGGGCAGTTAAAACTATCCCCGTTTCACAGATGAGGAAATTGAGACTCGGAGACATTAAGTCACATTAACATTGCCAGAAGAGGAAAAACCCAAAGATTGTTTATTTTAAGTAAATGTTTCCTCTGTGCCAGCAGACATTTCCCAAAATAGTAAACTAAAAACTTAACTAGAGGATAATTGCATGAGAGAGTACTATAAAACAGATATGAAGCATAGATCAAGAGGACCCATATAGAGGCTTCATGTTGTATCATAAAATACAGGTGTGCAAGGAGTGTATGCAACCGAGAAGGTATGAGCAGAGGGGCAGGTGCCCAGTCACACACCAACGCTCCATTTCCGTTTAGTACCTTCCCTTTCCTTAGCAACATAACAGATAGTAGCTTGAAACATGATAATGAACTAGTTAGAGGACATTTAGACACGCTAACTTGGTAAGGCATTAATAAATACTTGGAAATGTCTGGAGGACTACAGGCGAGATCTTTCAGAAAATTTGTCAACAGAGAATTCCCTACATACACAATTGCAAAAAAGTCCTTCCCAAAGTAAATCCAATGCTGGCAGGTAAGTGGAGGTTCTGATCCATTTCTGGGGCCTCCAGTTATAATGGGTACTGAGTTTATTTCTCTGTGGGGGAAACTAGCAAAAGCAATAAATTCAGACTTTCTGATGTCTAGAAACAGATCTGCTGCCCACCCTGCCTCTTTAGTGTTGGCATTTGTTTTGGGAAGGGAGGGCCATTCATTTCCTCTGCCACCAAGATAAGGAGGCATGAGTCATTTCAATTACAAATAGAGTTTAAGGAATTACTGAGTCTGAGGAAATTCTTCTCTATAGTATATTTTAGCAAGAATTAGGCAGACTGGATTAAATTCAGTCTTTCCCCAACCACACTAAGAACGTTTATTACAGTCAAGAACTGGGTAATATTAAGTCAGAGCTTACATAATATAACTCTGCTCTAGATAAGGCATAAAAACAATAAAAACCATTATCCTGAGTGAGTACCAGCTAGATAACTGACACACGAGGAAGATATAAAAGGAGAGAGAGTATATTTATGAAGTGGATGTATTTGCAGAGAGATGGTCTGAATCTCACACCCATAACCCAATAAGGAAGGGAGATGGAGTCTACTCAATGTCTTGTGAGGGGGCTTGAGTGTGACCCTGGGAGAACTTGACAAGTGTCCTTGCAGTTGGAGAACTAGACCTAAGAAGGCTGACTCGAGGGTCATCTGAAAACTAGCTTTAGAGCAAATATGCCTGATGCCCAAAGATCAGGCATGAACACATGAAAGAACATAGTGTTGTGCTATATTAAACGAGATCTTGATCTTGGGAACCTCTATTTCCTACCAGGGTCTACCTTTCCCATCCGCCCTTTCGTCTTTGCCACTTATTGATTTATTTACCTCTTAATTCTCAAGAAAATTTTCCAAGAAGTCTTACCCATAAACCTCCCACCAAGAGCTGTAAACCCCAATGGCCACTATCCCAAACCCAGGGAGTGACCAGGAGACAACAGGAACCGAGCTAACATATCAGGAAGGGGAAATCACTAGGAGGAAGGGATGAATTATTTTACTTTAGAAATTTGGGGGATTGAGGATCCAGGCTATCTGACCCATCATCTCTAGTTATTTTCCTGCCCTCTCCCACTTTCTTCCCCCCTCAGCTTCAAGAAGTGTTCACGGTATTATATCCATTTTAAGTTTCTGCTTCCCCGTCTGTCCTGAGCTCTTAACTACCTTTGGAGGGCTCTGTCCCACTGTTAGTAGAAATCTTCCCTTTTCTCTTCATTTTCCTCTCGTGTTAGTCTCCGTTCTTCCCTGGCCCAGGGAAAAGGAGGAAAGAGTCTGACCTTGTTCTCTTCACCTTCAGAAAGGCCTCCTCAAACCCTATCTTCCTTTACCTTCAGTTCTCCCTTCACCCACTCATCAAATTCCAGAATAACAGCCCAGTCAAAAGGAAAAGAGCTCACAGCCACTCGAGAAGAAAAAATCCCTGGAGGAAAAAAGGCAGAGCGCTCCATCACCCTTTAACCCTAATATTTCACCTTTTGTTTTGTAGTTGCCTCCACTGCCCCACCCCCACCCTTGGCTTTACCTACTCTGCCTTCAAATTGCTCTTTTGTGGTGAATTTGCTGTTTATTTTTCCACGTTAAAAGGATGACTTAGCCCCAGAAGCCAGAAATAAGCAGGAATTACCCAAGGTGACTTGCCAGAGCGGGGTCCCACAGCCACAGAGTGTGGGGTGCTGACCACCCCACCCCACCACAGGGCAGAAGCTGCAAGGAGAAGCCAGCAGGAGGGACCCCCTGAACCACAAAGGGGATGATCAGTGAGGACCAGATAGGGAGACTCCCGAGACGAGACTTTACTCATTGCCAGTGGGGGGCTCGAGACTTCACTCATTGCCAGTGGGGGGCTCAATTTACAGCATCATATGGGGCAGGGAGTTCAAAGCCAACTCTGGACCTTGACTGTCAGGTAAAAACATTCGGCCTCTCTCACCTTTTCTCTTCTCCATTATCCATCTCCTACGCTGGCCACTGGCAAGAACAGAATCAATAGCTAACAGATGCAGGAGAAGATGAGGCTAGAAAGAGAAAAGACTGTGTGTTCCATCCCACCCCAGTCCTCCACAGAGGAAGGGAAATGACCTAAAAATCAAGTTCCATGCTTTGATTATTATTTGGAAGAGATCATTTTCAATTGCTAACCCGAGATGCTAATTGTAATTCAAAGTGATCGTGGGACTTTTCATTATCTGAGAGCGACTAGAAAAATCCCGGTCTTGTTTTCTAAGTCTTGCCTATGTTCCCACCCAGGAACAGGGCAGATATCAGTCCCACTGCTTACATTTGAAAGGGAGAGTGGGGAAAAAAATGCATTTTCTGATCACCTATCATGAATTTTTCTGTTTAATGCCCTGGTTACAGTGACTTCCAGGCCTGATTTATTTGAGCATTACCTACAAAAACATCTTTCTTCCTGCTCTGCATTTAGATAGTTTTAGATGTATAGATTGTTGGTGTGGGAGGGGGCTCCATTTGAAAACTATTTCTGGTTGATCCTGTCAAGTTACTTTAACAGAGTGTTAATTTGGTCCTTCATCAATACACAGTGTGTTCTGTAGCTAATGAACGTTACAGGAAGCTACTAATATCAGAGGTAGACAACTATCCCAAGACATTGACAAGGCCAGTATGCCTACGGATTGATGTTTAACTCAGAAAAAAGTTATTTGATTGTCTTTACTCATCTGTTAATGATATTAATCATAATATTTATACTTGCTCTTTGGGTTTTTCTATATAGTCCAAATATTTATGATTACCAGACATGTATAAGATAACTGTTAATATTCTCTTAATGATTTATGTAAATCTTATACTAGATATAAAATACAAAGAGAGAGACAGACAGACAAACAGAAGGCAAAACTCAGATCATGATAGATCACAGGACAGAAATGATCCAGAGTGTTTTTTGCAGTGAAGGTCAATAAGACCTGGGTGCCAGCCCAGCCGGTGTGGCTCAGTGGTTGAGCATTGACCCATACACCAAAAGGTTTCTGGTTTGATTGCTGATCAGGGCACACGTCCAGGTTGTGGGACAAATCCCCAGTGGGGGCCCCATGCTGGAGGTGGCCAATCCATGTTCTCTCTCATTGAGGCTTCTCTCTCTCTCTCTCTCTCTCTCTCTCTCTCTCTCTCAAATCAATAAAGAAAAAATAAAAATAAAAAAAGACCTGGGTGCCTTCCATTGAGCTGTCCTTGCCTTGTAGGAAAATATCGCCTCAATTCACATTTCATGGTAACAGTATTTCCCCAGCCCCAATGGTCCACCATTTCAGTAAGAAGCCTTCAACACTGAAATTTCCTAGAAATGAGCCTTCCTAGCACTGTAAGACCACCCCATCCAACCAAAGGTTGATCAATGCATCCTTCAAATTTATTTATGACAAAAAGGGGAAAATTGTAGATGAAAAAGCGGTGCTGTAATTAATCATAAATTCCTAACTGGGCAGGTCATGGTTGGTAGTCAATCCCCAGGCCTATAACTTTTTTAGTAAAATGTTTTTAAGCAAGCTCTGTTCATTGTTCTTATGCATCTAGTTTAACACACTATTAAAATGCCAGAAATAATACCCCTCAAGGGTATAACCACCCTCAGAGAACACATTATCTTGTTAAATATCCTGTACTCCAATTCACACCTTGCTTTCTCCCACCTTCATGTAACGTATCTTACCTTGTCTCCTTAATTTCAAATACATAGAAGAAACTACAAAACTGTCATTCTGAAGATTATATGAGTTTTTGCTTTCCAGAAATTGTCAGTTTGGGCTCAAAAAAAAAAACAACAAAAAACAAAAAAAAAACCCTCTCATAAAATACTCAACAAGTTTGGATGTTTCTTATGTCAATAATATATGCATAGACCATGCATATACACAAAGACTATACATAAAGTGTCCAAACCTGTGGAGAATTTTTGTAATTTTTTTTACCCAAACTGATGACCTATGCTGGTGAGCAAGATCTCAAATGCTCTGGAGAAAAACAATTTTGCAGTTTCTTTTATGCATTTGAAGTTAAGGAGGGAATGTAGGGCAATGACATGAAGGTAGGAGAAAGCAAGCCGGGGATCAGATGATAAGCCAGTTATGATTATGTACTCTCATGCTTTAAAAGGAGGATCTGAAAGGGGGCATTTCAAAGGAGTGTTAACCTAGATGCACAGAAACAATAAGCAGGACTTGCCTAAAGCAGATATATGCCTTTTACTAAAGAAGTTATATGTCTCGAGTGTGACTACCCACCATAATTTGTCCAGTAAAGAATTAATGAGCAGATCACCCTGTGAGGTTACTTTCCATAGAACCCCTTTTATTTTTGTCCACATAACTAGACCATGTATATGTACTTAGACCATGTTCATATGTACCTAGACCAGCTATGTATAACTAAACCATGTATACATAACTAGATGATGTATACTGTGGACAAAAGAAAAGGCAAGTGCTGTAATAAATCACAAATTCCTAACTGGGCAGGTCATGGTCAATAGTAATATCCCAGGCCTATAACTTCTTTAGTGAAACACTTTTAAGCAAGCCCTACCCGTTGTTTCTGTGTATCTAAGTTAACATGTCTTTGAAATGCCAGAATTAATACTTTCACAGAGTGTTAATCTGGCCCTTCATCAATACACAGTGTTCTATAGCTGGTGAATGTATTGGGAATTTCCTCAAAATAGTTCTGCCCACACAGCTTGGCCTACAAATGAGCCCCGCCCACAGTCCCCTTGCCTCCCACCAGACACAATGTGTACACATGCTCCCAGAGACAGAGAAGTCCATTCACTCGCATGCTCACAGCTTGGTCCCCAGAAGAGCTCCCAGTATTACAGGCGTAAATAATTGTTTGTGTACTTTCCCCCTCATTTCTTAGGGCACTGGTAACCACAAAATGTGCATTGATTCTCTCAAAACCAAAACAAGATTTGATTTTAGTTAACTTTTGTTCATTTCCATCTTTTTTTTTACATATTTATGGCTCCATTTTCCAAAGCAAAAAGTCCCCATCCTCTGAAAAGCATTAAAACCCTCTGATCTGCCCTGGCCAGTTTGGCTCAGTGGTTAAAGCGTTGACCCACAGACTGGACAGTCCCAGGTTTAGTTCCCACTAAGGGCACGTACCTCAGTTGCAGTTTGTCCCTGGCCCCAGTTGGGGTCGTGTGGGTGGCAACCACTCTGTGTGTCTCTCTCACATTGATGTTTCTCTCTCTCGCTCCTTCCTTCTCTCCCTCCAGCTCTATCTGAAGATAAATGCAAAAAAAAAAAAAAAAAAAAAGTCCTCAGGTAAGGATTAAAAAAACAACCCTCTGTTCTTCCTCTGTTCCCTACCATGGACACACTTTGCCCCCAAGGAGAAGGAACTCTGAAACAAGCACAGAATGTACTCCTAAGGTCACAAAATGGGGTCATAAAAAAATAGAATGTGTTGTTATTGTTGTTTGCTTTGTACATGTGGGAGAAGTTAGCAAGATTCTAAAGAGAACAAGGTGCAATCACAATCCTCTCTTCTTAGAGCTATTTGATTTCTGCACTCTGCCCCCTACCATGCAGCTGGCCACAGGGAGGCTCCTAATGGCAGATGTGCCTGCCCACCACCTTGAGCTCCTCATAGGTCAAAAATAAAACAAAGCAGAAGAGGAATACTTAAAAAGGAACATAGAACTTCTACTATCAAATAGAGGCTTTGAGTTTTGCCATAGCCAAGCTCAGGTCAGATCAGATGAAAAGCTGGGACTGAAGCAATAGAGTGGGAGCGTCTTCCATATAGTATTCCCTAGCTGAGGTAGCAGTGATCTTGGGAGGTACTGGTCTAGCATCCAAAGTCAGGAGGCTAGTTGTGTATTACCTGCAACACAATCTGTACATATTGTTAAAGGCCTGGCTCATGTAGTACTAACACAAACTAGTTTTATATAATTGATGCCTGCCCAGCTGGTGTGGCACACTGGTTGAGCGTCGACCCATGCCTGGTTCATGTATTCCCAGAAGGTCAAAGGTTTGATTCTCATTCAGGGCACATGCTCAGGTTGTGGGCCCAATCCCCAGTGGGGGACATGCAGTAGGCGGCCAGTCAATATTCTCTCTCATAGATGCTTCTATCTCTCTCTCCCTCTCTCTTCCTCTCTCTCTCTAACATCAATAAAAAATATATATATAATAAATATATATATTACATATAATATATATAATAAATATATATATATAAATATATATATATATTTTTTTATTGATGCCCAATGACTGTTAGTAGTAATTTTGAGAGTAAAGGAACAGTTAACTGGGTGAGTTTTGTGGCAGAAAATGAAATTAACATATAACATACAGTTACTATATAGTGCCACAGGGCTAACAGATTTGACAAAGAATCTCATTTAATCCTTATGTCTCTAATCATGGTCCTGTCTCATTGATATCTCAGTACCTGGTGAACTAAATGTATCAATCTGCAAAGTTCATTATTATTACTCTCATTTATCAGATAAAATGAAAATTCAAAAAGTGTGACTTGTATGAGGTTCTACTTTAATATCTTCGTGAACTTGGCTAGTTGTGTCTGTGTTATGAGAAAAATTTAGTTAAAGTTCACTCTGTCCATGTATTGTTTTCTCAACAATTTGTCCAGTGAATTGGCCAAGTTGTCAAGAAAATAGCCAATTGACAGACTGAATTTTTTTTAATGTAATCTGGTTTTGTGGCGTTATATATACAAGCAATACTTGCTACAGAACAGACAATACGTAATTATTATTAATAATAGATAATACATCTATAAATAGTTGCCTGCATTTGTCTGAAAAGTCATAAAGAATTCTCTCAATACTTCAATAGTCTTATGATTCCTAGATTGTATACACATTCTTTACCATAAAAACTTAGACCATTTTCTTGGGTGTAAGAACCCTGCAGTAGATCAATGTTTGTCAGTTATATCTTAAAAAAAAAAAGAATAACAGTGCTAGAATTAGAAGCTTTTAAATAACAAGAAAATGGGATGTTTTTCTTTCATTTTTTCTTTTGCTTAATCCACCCAAAGATATTTTTTTAATTGATTTTTAGAGACAGTGGAAGGTGGGGGAGAGAAACATCTGTGTGAGAGACACATCGAGTGGTTGCCTCCCACATGCACCCTGACCAGGGCCAGGAGCAAATCCAGGCACATGCCCTTGACCAGGAATCAAACCCATGACCCTTTGGTCTGTGGGTCGATGCTGTAACCACTGAGCCATGCCAGCCAGGGTGAAATATTTTTCTTTTACTTTAATTTTCTTCTCACTATATTTTTAATTATTTATTTATTTATTTTCTTTCTTTGTGATTTTAAAAAAATGTTCTTCATGACCATTTTTAATTTTAGTTTAAAGTGATTTATTATTGGGGCTAAAGAGAGAGATAACAGGTCGGGTCTTGAGTAGCTGGACATTGAGATCAACATTTTCCAGGAGGAAAGATGGGACTCTGTGGCTTACCTTTCCCTTCCCTTTAACTCCCTAATGTTTATATGTAAATTGTAGTTATTGGCCACAAAGCAGGGTGGAAGTAAGTACACACTGAGATGCTCAATGGCAATGAATTCGAATCAGGTTAAAAATAAGATGATACAGACTACCCTGAAATATAGGACAGTAAATCTGAAGAATTTGCAAATATCTAGGTACGTATTGACCAAGACATTTTTTCTTCAATTTTCATCTCATACTTACCTCTATGCATATAACTACTACGTGATTATACTTGTTTTGTACTCTATAATTTACATGACTCTTGCATACACAATTACCAAATTTGATCTTTAAAACATCTAGTGAAATATTCACTATATTTTTATTCCACTTTATAAATAAAGGCACTAAAACTTGAACGGATGAAATGAGCTGCCCAAGGTTACACAGTTAGAAAGCTCTGAGTCTGGGACTCAGCTGTAGTTCCTGCTCATCTCCTGACCTGTCTAGGACAGCAAGAGCCAAGCATGAGCTCCACACCAGGGATGCTGTCTCCCGTCACTACATGTAGCAAACCCTGGTGCCAACATCTATATGCTCACAAAGGCAACACTCAGTCATTCAACATCTCAACAAACAGTGGATGACCAATTTCTAAGGGAACCAACACAGTGTAAATGGAAAAATGTGGCATATGCCCTTAAGAAACTCATCAATAAAGAAGAGTAATTCTGCCTAAAAGCCTCTTTCTATGCCTGGTAATCTCAGGAAGCCCTGGATAGATGATCATTATACATTTAATTTTTAGGCTCTCAATTCTCACAGTGAGTGATCAGGCATTACAGGACTCAGGTATCCAGGTATAAAACACTCATTAATCCTAAAATGCATTTTTTTTTAATGTTTTATTCTTGATTGATTTGAGAGAGAGTGGAAGGGAGAGGGAGAGAGAGATAAAAAGATCGATGAAAGAGAACATTTGTTTGGCTGCTTCCTGCATGCCCCCCACTGGGGATCAGGCCCACAACCAGTGCATGGGTCAAGGCTCAACCACTGAGCCACACCAGCCGGGTTCCTAAAATGCATTCTTAAAAGAGACACCTTCTTGGCCCAGCTGGTGTGGCTCAGTGGACTGAGCATCGTCCCATGGACTGAGAGGTCTTGGTTCATTCCCGGTCAGGGCACATCTCCAGAAGGGGGCTTGCAGGAGGCAACGATCGATCTCACATTGATGTTTCTCTCTCTCTCCCCCCTCTTTCCTCTCTCTCTAAAAATCAATAAAAACATATTTTTTTTAAAAGTCACATTCTTATATTTCAAATATCACTTGTGTCTGAAAATTAGCTGTTGTACTGTAACAAATTTGCATTAACCTGTTTTATATTTAAGGACAATAGAGGGACGTTCTAATGACCAAAGGGGGAAAACATATTGCAAAATGGTGGACGCAAAGGGGATGGCCTAAAAAGCAGACCAGAATGCTCTAGGAAAGCACAGGGAAATGAGAGTCAGAGAAGTAACCATGGGTTACACCCACCTCGGCCTTTTACCAGGACAACAGTGGGGATACGCAAGGAGAAGATGGTGCTTAGAGCACACAAGAACCATTTTAATATTGGTCTAAGCAAGACTAAAACAAGGAAAATGCGTTTTTAGTTTAAGTGGGAAGGAAATTAATGTTTACCAAGAGCCTACCATGCTAAACACTTTATATAAACTGTATGGAATATCATTGTTCTTAGTTGACCACAAATAACGAGGACCCTTTGTGCATCGCTGATTGCTTGCAATTTCCAGTAATTAAACTCTTATTTGTTTATTGAACTGCATTTAATGTATTCATTATTTTATGGGGAAAAGATAAGCACAGGATTGCCTTGAATTGATTAGAATGAAGTAACTAAAAATAGCATATCCATAAATGCAAAATTCAAGCTATTCACTCACATCACAGTGGCCTTAGATATTTGTGACATATCAGACAATGAATGCTTTGATACCATAAGTAAGGAGAACTGTCCCTTACTATATTCTTTTAAATAATATTGTGCTGGCTATGATTCTTAAAAATTTTACTAAACCCAGAAAGTTCTATCTGCCCCTTTTCACTCAACAAAGAGAATGGAAACTCGGAGGGCTTAACAGGTGACCTCATGCTCCTCCACCCTTCAGGCTCTGCTGCAAACATAGCAGGGGTGGGGGGTGGGGGGTGGAGAGAGAATGAATTCAGCCAACACAATGTTCCCTCCTGCATTCTCAGTGGCTGAGAGATTTCTGAAACTAGAGAAATGTTTTCCCCTGTGAGACTCCACAGAGAAAATAAGAACTAGCCTGAAAGGTATAGAGTATATTAGATTATATTTTGGCTATGCAAAGAAGGTCTGTATCAACCAAGGTTTGATAAGAGAAACATGACTAAATATTTTAAATAGAGAGGATTTAACTTATGGACTTGGAGGCACAGGCAATAGAACAGCTGGGTGAAAACAAGATGCAGTAAGGAAACCAGCGATTAGGAAAATCAGGAAGCCACGTGCGCCCCTAGGATAAAGTGGGCGATAGCAACACCACAACCCAAGGGCTGGGTCATTCAAGGATAACTGAGGCTTGTCCAGCCTGAGTGCGAGCCATGGCGGAGGTAAAGCCTGAGGCAGAGAGGAAGGTGGAGAATTATCCTGATTGCCCCCCTCTTCCCAGCCTCCAGTCCCTGAGAAATACATCCCCGGGATTCAGGAGAAAGGGCAAGGAACGGATCTAAGGGCAAGCAGGTCCGAATCAGAAAAAGGCCTTCGAGACAACTCTGGTTATGATACACTTCTCATCTTACCTAGCGCCGTGTGAGATGCAGATTTCAGGCTCGGCCCCTTGAGATGCAGCAGCATCGCCCAAGCCCAGGCTCACCTCTCTCCAGCACGAAGAGCAGCTGTAACCCGACGTGGAAATATAGGTGAGAAGTGTTCGTGAACTCATGACTGGCACCTGAGCCGTCCTCTTCCCAATGGAGATTCCAGAAACCTCCGGGTGAGGTTAGGCAAGTTTCTCCAATACTCAAGGAGGTGAATTCAGTGACACCTCCATTATGAGCACCAATAGGACTTAGCATTACCTTGAGACTGATGATACCTGGGGAAACTCAGAGGACTAATGCACAGAATTAAACACGTGTACTTCAGAATGTCAGAAGTGATTGTCATGTCTTGTGCTTTCCGAAATTTCAGATGCGTGTATATTACTTTCATTACTTTCTAAGGGTTTAAAAGTAAGGTGCTATAACCTGTGGAATTTAGAATACTCGCTGCTTCCTGATTTCCTGGTTGGAGCTTGACCCACATAGACCCTTCCTGGGTGGCCAGCACCTGATGAGCCCCCTCAGGGTAGTTCTGCAAGGACCGGTCTTCCAGAGTGCAGCCTGCTGGGAGCACGTTTAATTGGCCTGCCTTGTCACAACCAGGCGTTCAGGCTCGGATTTTCCAGCCCTTCTAAAGGGCTCTAATCAGGGCAGGTTTAATGGCTCTAATGTCCCCCTCATCGTCACTAAACTTTAGGCAAGTTTCTTCCTGATTCTAGGCCCCTATCTTCCCTTTTCTTAGAGCATTTCCTTTAGAAGACTAGTATGTGCAAATTCTTTTTCTGTCCCTTTTGAAATGCATAAAAAAAATCTCCTGAGAAGCTTTTCACCTGTTTTGGGACCCAGGCAATGGCTTCTTCAAGGACCCGAGAAGGAGCTCTTTGAAAAGGAAAAATCAAAGGAGCTAGCTCCCTACCTTCCGGCCTCCGTGGAAGGGCAGGAGCCCAACTTCACAGGGCACCTGGTTTCAAGGTGTAGAACTACCTCCTGTCCTGCAGATAGGAGCAGGTTGGTTTTTCCTTTGGGGAAAGCCAATTAGCAAAGACAGGTGACTGTCATTTCCCCATCACAGCTCTTGAAAACCCTCCAATGAGCAAGGTCTATGGACTGGTGTTTGACCCCTGCAACCTCCCCCTCTCCAGTTGAATTCAATCTCTCTCTCCTTTTGCAGCAGTCTTGCTGGCCTATTTACTTCTTTTCACTGCAGTTCTTATTGTGACACCTCCCTGTTCCCTTTTGAGCTCATCCTATAAATCATTAGTGGTGTTTTGTTTTTAACAACGGGAAATAGAATTTTTAGTTGACTCCTTCATCTGCCTGGTATACATGCTCTAAAAGGTCTCTTTTAAGCAAGTAGCATTTTGGAAAACAAGTTTTCTTTACTTTCAAAAGCCTTCCAATTAAGAAAGTGTTGTTATGTTTCATTCTCTCCTCTCTCCTCTTTTTTCTCTCTTCTCCCCGTACGAACACCACACACACACACACACACACACACACACACACCTTTCTATTTCATTTGAGGAAAGTCTGTACCCTTCTCATTGATTTGGAGAAGGAGCTCCAGTCCTAAGGTATGTGACAACAACCAGATTTCCTGACAGTGAAGACTTGTCGCCCAGCTGCTGGACCGTCCGCTGGTGAAAAGCCTTTGGCTTCCGTCTCCTCCAGCAACTGCTCCACTGCAGAGAGTAGCCTAAGGCCCCTTGTCCTTCGAGCACCGAGCACCCTCACTCAGTGGCTGACAGGTGCCAGGCTATATTGATTTGGGCTCCTTGACCAGACTCAAGACAATTCTCCAGCCCTGCTTTCCAGCCCCGGAGCTCCCGTGGAATTGACCATGACTCCCTGGGCCCACATCATAGTTCAGCTTCTCCCTCTGCCCCATTCTGCTTCCTTCTCCCTTCCCTCCCTGTTCATTCCGAGGCTGCCTTACCACAGATACGCTGTCTGCTCGGCCATCGTAGCGTCGGGAAATGCAACCTGAAACAGGGTTGTTAGGAGAATTAAGTCAAATGTATGCGAAATTCCTACAGAATCTCTAAAGGAAAACAACGGAAAGAGACAAATAATGATAACCACTGATGGAGCACTGCATTAGGCACCCTAATAAACACCATTTAATTCTTACAAAAACTGCAAGGTAGATATTTTCTCCTTTCTTTTCAGGTGAGAAGACTAAAGCTCAGAGAGGTCGAAGTTCTTGGCCCAGCTAACCCAGCTAGTACCCAGGGCAGCGACTGGGAGTGGACCCGAGATCTCTGTGACTCCCTTGCATCCTGCTGCCTTACAACCTACCTCCTCTTAGTTGAGACAGCTTGTTGACTGTGCGCAGTCTATGGGCTTGCAAGCTATGACTTTAAGAGATAAGAGTATTAAGATGGAATATAAAAGCGCCTTCAGCTGGGGAGACTGTATTTGAGAACAATCAGTGAAAAGTTCAGCCGCCTCCTCCCCAGCAGCTCCAGGATGTGCTCCTGCTGAGAACAGAGAAAGGTTGTCAGGTCTATTAACCTCAGCAAATGTAAATGGGGACCCAGATGCTCTCATCTAAAATAAAATTCGCTCCAACAGATGGCCGGGTTTAACCAGTTGGTATTGAGACCGAAGCTTCCAAACAGCTCATCTGTACAAGCGCAGAATCAAATAGAACGAAAGAACTTCAGCCAGCCTATTTTCTGGGGCTCATCTATTGGTCCCCGGAATGACCAGCTGCTAACTCGCACGGCACCTCTCGCTCATTCAGGTATCCACATGGCAGACCAGATTGTTTTATTATCCGATCAAGGAGGGCTGATTTGGGGACCAGGAGACTGTCTAATACGGGACATTCCTGCAGGAAGAAATAATCGACTCCTTTGAACAGTGTTTACTGGGCAGCTATCGAGTAAGGAAGTGGTGGTACTCACCGTTAAGGAGGCCATGGGCCGATGAAGGTAAATGGCTGAGTGAGCAGTTTTGATCATGTGCTTAAAAGAAACAGTAGGGATAACAATGGGTGCAGTGGAGATCATAGGAGGCACCTTCAGAGCAGCTTTTCCCAGCCAAGGCCTGCTTCCCAGAGGCTGAGAGACTGAGATTTGAACAATTGCCCAAGTCCTCCAGGAAATGTTTGGAAGGGGAGAAAGAGAACTCATTATAGGCAGAGGCCACTTTTGCAAGGGCTCAAAAAAAAAAAAAAAAAAAAAAAAGACTGGCATATCTAGAACAGTCGTCTGGTTTCATTAGGGACAAAATTTTGTTATATTCTTTAAAGAATGTAAAAGACTATATTGTATGCTCTATGAAGCAGGACAGTTCGCTATGACATTCACTCATTCGACAGATATTTATTGAGCTCTTACTAAGTGCCAGATGTTGTTCTAGGCCCTAGGGTTATAGTCAGCAGTAAGAAGAGCTGTCCCCGTCACTCACAAGGTTTGTGTTACATGCCTGCCATAAGCCAGAAACTTTATATATTAGGACAGAACTGTGGTTCTCACATGGGGTGGAACATTTGAATCACCCGGGGAGATTTTAAATTTTTCAGTGCCAAGACCACACTCTACCAATTAAATCTGGATCTCTGGGGACGAAACACTAGCACCAGGATGACCTAAATCCCAGACAACTCAATATCCAGCCAACCGTGGGAACCAGTAGACAAGAACAGTGGTTCTCAGAGTTTTAGCATACCTCAGAATCACAGAGGACTAATGCAGTTGGTCTCAGATGGGGCTCAAAATCTTCCCTTCCGACAAGTTCACAGGTGATGCTGATGCTGACGGTCCAGGGACCAGACTCTGAGAATCAATGCATTAGAGTATGGGAACTTATTTGTAGCTATTTATCTCACCAGTAGACTATATATTCCCAATAAATCTACACATTAATGCTACCTCTCTACTTCAGTGACAGGTTCCCCTTTTCAAGTACATTTTGTTCCAAGAAAGGGATAAAGACAAGAACTTGATAAGAGTTGTTGATTTTTACATTAAGACTTCTGTGCTTGGAGCGCTTCCAAAGAGAACAGCACCGTGATGAGACAAAGGAGACAGGGCTCTGTTTGTCTTTTCAACATGATACAGAGGTTAAGGGCAAGGATTCCAGGGCCACCTGGGCTTCATCTCTGCCACTTTCTAGCTTTGTAATCTTCAGCGTTTTATATCCTTTCTGTGTCTCAATTTCTTAAACTCTGAGGACTGAGCCCTGGCCAGTTTGGCTCAGCAGTTAGAGCGTCAGCCTGCGGTCCAGAGATTCCCGGGTTCGGTTTCCGCTAAGGGCACGTACCTCGGTTGCAGTTTGTCCCTGGCCCTGGTTGGACGTGCGGGTGGCAGCCACTCAATGTGTCCCTTTCACGTCGGTGTTTCTCTCCCTCCCACTCTATCTGAACAAAAAAAGTGAAAAAATGTCCTCGGGTGAGGATAAAAAAAAACAAAAAAACTGTGAGGACTGAAAATACCAGCAAAGGGCTTAAAACAGAGCCTGGCACATGGCAAGAGTTATATAAGCATTGGCTATTACTAATCTGAAATCAGCCCAAAACTCTCCTGGACTAGTTTGTGGTAACACTGCAACCAATATACATCCTCCTTTCTCTCTTAATGCTCTGTGGTTTAGATATCAACCATATCGTCCAAACATTGATTGTGCCAATATGATGGTATATCCCATGAAGAAACAAAAACCATGCTGAACACCAGGTTACAAACAGCCTTTCCATGGGTTCAGTAGGCGTCATGGAAAAATATGACATAGTATCTATTCTCAAGGAATTCATTCACTGGTAGAAGAGAGAAGGCATTATTTGCAAATAACTATAGCCCAAAGCAAGACTTTGGATGCCCTGAAGAATCCCAGACCTTCACCATATCTTTTTTATCTCATAAAATCCTGCTAAAACACCTGCTATCTAATATAAAGATGCATATCCAAAACATAGAGAAGGTTTACTTTTTCTCCCATGTTCTTCTGTACTTTGTGAACTTTCATTATTGAATGCTACATTAAATTTGAAGAAGATAATCTTCCCTCTAAAGAAGACAGTGAGCCCTGGCTGGTTTGGCTCAGCGGTTAGAGCATCGGCCCACGGACCAGAGAGTCCCGGGTTCTGTTCCTGCTAAGGGCACATACCTCGGTTGTAGTTTGTCCCCAGCCTCGGTTGGGGTTGTGTGGGTGGCAACCAGTTGATGTGTCTCTCTCACATCGATGTGTCTCTCTCTCTCTTTCCTTCTCTCCCTCCCACTCTATCTGAAGATAAATGCAAAAAAAATGCCCTCGTCCTCAGGTGAGGATAAAAAAAAAAAAAATTAAAGAAGGCAGTGAATATTTGGTCAAGAACATTCCTGAAAGTAAGCCCTGGACTCTTCTTGACTCGTATCAAGTGTCATTTTGCCCATGTTTATTTCATATACCCACCTACACTGCCTATTCTCCAAGGACAGAATTACCCTATGCTCACTGGTATTCTGGAAGTTGCCTGCAGGACTTTTATATGAGATAAATACAATAATTTCAGTCAGTATTTTGAAAGATTGGTCTTAGGTTTTCTTACCTCCTTGTCCCTTCTCTCACCTTTTTAATTTCTTGGCCCACTATCACAGGTGTATCCTCTTAACTCACAGACAACACCCAAAAAATTTTAATTTCATTGTGCTTTTTATTCGAAGTGGTGTTATCTGCCCGTCCCTTTGATAAGACATCTCTTTCATTGTTCATGCCAGGGTCTCTCTAACGCTGGGTAATAACCTCCTACAGCAGGGGACTCTCATCTAGAAACTAAATGCACCTTTGAAGGTAACTTGTACATTCACATGATTTTCTGTCCACCAAGGGCATTTGTTATATATCTCTTGGGATTTTTTTGTTTTTGTTTTATTTGAGAGAGGAAGTGGGAGGGAGAGAGAAAGAGAGAGAAACATCAATTTGTCGTTCTACTTATTTATGCATTTATTGGTTGACTCTCTTTTTAAATATGTTTTTATTGATTTTTTTAGAGAGAGAGGAAGGGAGAAAGAGAGAGAAACATCAACGTGAGAGAGAAACATTGATTGGCTGCCTCCTGGCCGACTGGGGATCGAGCCCGCAACCCGGGCATGAACTGGAATTGAACTGGGACCTCTCAGTCCATGGGACGATGCTCAATCCACTGAGCCACACTGGCTGGGCCATTGGTTGATTCTTGCATGTGCCCTGACAGGGGATTGAACCTGCAACCTTGGTGTATCAGGCCGATGCTCTGACTGAGCAACCTGACCAGGACTATTTCTTTTGTTGTTAGGAGCACTCCAACACTGAGCTGTTCCTTGACAGCTGTCAGGCTGAGTGAGGCCTGCCTTCCCATCCAGCATCGTTCCTTTCTGCCTCCTTTCCACGAGAGGCTGGCCACACACCTCAGCTTTACTTTGCATTGGGTGGCCCAGCAGCTCACTTGTAAAACATTTTTAAGATTATTCACATATTAATAGTATAACACCAACTGCAAATAACCCTGAGAAGAAGGTAAAGCAAATTATGCTGAAGGAAATTAATTTTAGTTTTTATATGCCAAGCAGTGGTGACTACAGAGGAAACATCATTGCAAGGATACGGCTTGTGATCACTTAAAATGCCTCACTAATACTGCACATAGGTTAAATAAGTCTGTGTAGTGGGGATAAATAAAAAATACAGAAAATAAAAGAAATTGTCTCCCTGTGGAGAGAAGGAGCACTTTTAAGCCTGAAATAGAAAAGAATTTAGAAATTTAAGCCATGTAAACTTAGGTTGAAATCCCAGCTCCCATATTTACCAGTTTTATGGCTTTGGGTGAGTCACTTAATCCCTCTGACCTGCTAGCCTGTGTCAGTAAAACGGAAGCCATTCCTATGCACTTTGCAGAGAAACGACGCCTTCGGTCCACCAGCACCAGCAATGCCTCAGTCAGTGGCCGTAATGGTCCAGGTTATGGTCCTGGATTTATAATACACAATAATAATAATGCTATCCTCAAGTGAAGCACTCTGCTCACATTATATTATAATTCTCTAAAGAGCTCTATAAAGAAATGCTGTTACTATAATTTAATAGGTGAAAAAACTCAGGTTGACGGGGCAGTAACTTATCAAATGTCACAAAAATGGGAACATAATTCATAGTAGAATGAAGCAGATTTTCTGGTGAGTAGCTTAAAACAGTGCTTCTCAAGCATTAATGTGCACACCAATCGCCTGAAGATTTTATGAAAACGCCGGTTCTGATTTAGTAGGTCTGGGGTGGGGTCTGAAATCCCACGTCTCAGACGAGGACCTAGGTGATGCTGATGCTGTGGCCGGCAGACAGCAGCGAGGATGTGAGATGCGTTCAGGGTAGCTATTAAGAAGTGTGGAATACCGTGTTTCTCTCTACCTCATGATTACCCTTAGAGGAAACCAAGATAACTTGAGTAAACAAACTGTCTCATAGCCGCTCAGATTGACTACTCCCCACCCCCACCCCCACCGTGATTATAGTAATGTGGAAAGAATGCCAACATTTAGAACTTCAGTGAGATGATTATTCATATTCCCAGCTGGTAAAAATAGGGGAAGGCCACAAGTTTTCATGAACTTAGATACGATTAAACTTCTTGATATGGCCCACAAAGACTGAGTTTATTCATGATTTTATGTCCAGCTGGGTGAATACACCTCCCTCAGATGCCAAAGCTGTGGTGACCCATTTTTACAGGTTTGGTTTTATGTCATTAACATGCACAAGAGTCCCAATTTCCCTCACAGAGATCCTGTGGCCCTGAGAAGGTATATGTGTGAAAACATGACTGATTTCCTCAAGTCCCTCCAAAAAAACTCAGAAACCCCCACTGGTCAGCAACTCTGCCAGCTATTCCAGACTGTAATAAAACAATATAATGAAAACCAAAGAGAAGGTCTTTAAATCGCTCATGTTAAAAATGTGTCATGATTAGTTCAGCTCCTGCACATGTATCTGTTGTAAAGAATAAGGAAATGTATCTTGTGTGCAGGGAAATAAGCTCCTTCCTAGTCAGCTGGAGTCGGCTCCTTCCCAGCCAGCAGCCTGGAACTGGACAAATCTTTCTGTGGCAATCATGCAATCCATATACATAAGCCTGAGAGTAAACATAGAGTCTACTCCTGGAAATTCATCATAGCACACTATTGAAAGGGCCCTCGAATATTTATTCATTATGCATTCACATTCATAATTTAATAATTACATATTTCTGTATGCATCATATGTATTGTGCATCTATGATTTTTCATGTACTATTCTGAGTGGTTTTCACCTGATTTATATTCAAAAGCGGGGAAAGATATAGAATATAATAAAAATATTTTTATTGGTTAAATAAATTAAGGTATATACCTCTACTAAGTACTCTCATTAACAAGTCTAATATAAATATTTATTGACATGAAATGATGACAACACCTAACATTTGTCAAGTATATGTCATATACTAAGTACTAACTTGACTATATGCTTTACATAAGATCTCTCATTTAATGCTCATAACTCTTTATAATGAGTACTCTTATTGCCCCTACTTTACAGACAAGAAAACTGAAGGTCAGGAAGGCTAAACCTAAGACCACACAGTGAGTAAGAATTGTATCTAGGACTTAAGCCTAAACCAGGGTCTTAAAATGTATGTCATAGTACTGAAGTGATAAGACACTGAATGTATATATTTGTGAATGAAAGGGAAAAAATGTAATCTGCTTATGAACAATATTAAAAATATTTTAAGTTATGCCAGGAAGAAAAATAAATATTCTGAAGTACTTTTCTCTGGGGATGGAAATATTAGTGGTTTAATTTTCTTCTTCTTAAGTGTTTATTTTTCTTAGCATAAATATAAACCATGACCTCTAGCCTGCTTCTTTTATTATTGAGTTAATCATAATTAAGAATAAAAATGTTCCCACTGAAAAAAGGATTACTTATTAATATACTCTCACCAACCTTCTGGTGACTTCAACATCGAGTTGTTAGAAAAGACCATGCTGTGGTATGAGCTATGACTTTCTGTTACTAACCTGTTCTCTTTTGGTAACAAGAGAGAATGGTGGATACTGATGCGCTGTAGAGAGTGTGGGTTGGTACAGTGCACTGGCCTAATTAAATCTCCACTGAGACAAGGTGGAGTGATACGGAACACTGAACACATCCATTTCAGTGGTTATACATTGAGGAAAGGAACATATCCATTAACACCCAGACTGAAGGGGATTATTACACATTGCCTACAAGCTAATGTTGACTTCTGAGGACTTAGAACGGAACCCATTCTGGCCCACCAGTTAGAATAGAGATTTTGGGGATCATATCGTAATTGGAGTTCTGACCTGAGCGTGTCTCACAGTGGAACCAGTTGGTCCATAAATACCCTGTGATCATTCCCTGGTTCTTGAATACAGGTTGTACTGATGTTCTCAGAAATGGGCAGAACCCCCACATTGGTTTTCTGACTTGTGAACTGAGGCTTTTATACAGGAAGTGTCAAACCCCTTTTCAACAAAATTGAAAGCCAAGAGCAATACTACATACAGGAGGATCTCAGAGATTAGTGCCACCATGAAAAGTTTTTAAAATTTGGGAGTACTAATCCTTATAGCACCCCCATTTAATACGTCTGCTCGACCTGCGCAGTAGCCAGCGGCACTACCTCTGCCAGGTGATCAAGGTGAACAACAGTCATGCCTGGTTGAGAGCACAGACCCTGGGCACCATGTGCTGGGAATGGCACTTGACTTCTGTGGTCTTCCTCCCCGAAACCCGTAACTCCAGCCCGGGCATGAGAAAACACCTCCGAGAAATCTAAATTGACAGATTCTAAAAATACCTGACCAATACTCCTCAAAACTGTCGAGGTCATCAAAAACAAGAGTCTGAGGAATTGTCACCGCAAAGAGGAGCCTAAGGAGACAGGCTGACTCAATGGATGTGACATCCTAGATGAGGTGCTGGAGCGGATGAAGAGGGTTAGGTAAAAACTAAGGAAATCTGCGTGGGGGGGAGTATGGGTTCATTTATAACAACAGATTTCTATTCATTGCGGCCAATTACCATGATAACATATGGAGTTAATAATGGAGGGAGATGTGTGTTGGGGATATGGGAGCTCTCTATAGATACTATCTGTGCAGTTTTTTGGTTTTGTTGTGTGTGTGTTGTAAATTTAAAATAATTCTAAAACAAAAAAATGATTTGAAATGTAAAAAGATGAGTCTATGAAAATGAATTATAGCTTATTTAGGTGGTGACTCCAGGTACCACTGCTGTTCCAAGTACACTAACTTTACTGGGGCACATCAGCACTATTGCTGACACCTGTGAATGTGATTTTTATCTATCTCAGTAAGCTGTAGTCGTTTTTGCTGCTGTTCTGAAGTTTGCATATTGAGAGAAGGGCGTACATGGATGTTGAAGTGACTATTATGGAAGGTGGATGCATTCAACATCTTTCTCTAAAACACAAGAACCAAGTATTCATTTTTTAAGTAAAAAAAATATATGTATTACATTTTATTTTTAATAAGGCATACATTTAAACAATAAAACTATTTTGAAAAAATCTATAACTAAAGTTGCATTTTTTTAAAATCTGTCTTTCTCAGAATCTCTTCAGATTGCGGTTTACAAATATTATTTGAGTTTTACCAGAATGCCCCTATGAATTTCATGAATCTGAAATCAGAAATGCCTTAAGTGGACAGGGCACCATGGAATGCAAGGTATCTGTTTTGCTGATGTGGATCTAACAGGTGTAACTTGGCTCTGAACTGGTAGCAGCCAGCCTACCTCTGGATTTCAGCTAAAATAATCTGGGGCTGCAGCAGATTAACAAGGACATCCTGATTCCCGGATCCCAGCCAGGACTGCATGAGGGAGCCACCGAGGTGCTTCCCAAGGGCAGCAGAGGTACGCCCGGCCCCTTATGGACTCAGCTCAGCACCGTTGACTGGGGGACAATTCTGGAGCCTTGGTCTTTCGGATCAACAAAGATTTTGTCAACACCAAAATTTCTGTATTAAATACTTCCTTCTTAAAATGCTGAAGTAGTTTCTGTTACCTTCAACTGAGCAATGATTTATATAAGGGACCAGGGAAGGAGCCATAAATAAGTGACTAGATGCTCATGCTGCATATTAAATAGTTAAAAATATCTTTCACTTTATCAGAATAATATGGTCTTTACCATTTTTTTAAAGAATAGAGTCAATTCTTGACCTATCTTTTGTTTCTCCTCTTCAATAGACATATTATAGAATAATCCCTTTTACCATGAGGATAGAGAACACTGTGCAAACATCATGCTGATTGACATCTGACAGTTGGCCTCAGCTTGGGGCATGTGGAGTGTGGAAAACGCCAAGGGAACCCTGAGGTGAGATGCTGTGACACAAGAACATAAGGGCAGCAGAAGAGGAAGCGGGCAGGATTGGGAAGCAGTGTCCTAGACCAAGTCACGCACAGCATAACATCCTTCCCAGAGCAGGTGTGTTCCCCTGCACCGCAAGTCCGTTGCATCCCACACATGAGTAAGGCAGTGCATTGCAGGAGGCAATTAAACAGAATTCATAAGCTGATGTTCTGCAGCCTGGACTCACCCCTCGAAATCAATCAGTTTGGCCAAAATCATGTTTAAGAAACTTGATCCCACATTGCAAAATAAGTGATGTGACCAAAAATATGGATTTCTAGTTTTCATTAAAATCAGGATCTCTGACAATCCTGGAAGTACCTTCCCACATGGCGATAAACAACTGGAAATAAATCCACGGCATTCTCTGCATGACCCATACTCATCTTTATCACGCAGATCACGCTGAGCCACGATGGCCCCTTTGCTCACTTACCTTTCTCAGTGGATTATGGGGCGATACTGTTTCTTTTACACCTGTACCTATCCCTCCCAGACTTACCTAGTAGATGCCTGTTAAAATATTAAGTGTTTATTGAGTGAGTAAATGAATAAATGTAGGGAGCTAAGCTATCCACTATTGATTTTGTTTAAATAACATTTATTGAATTCCTACTGTGTTTGAGGCACTGAGCGGGAAGATTTTCATGCACCCTCTCATTTATGTAGTAAACACAGTGGCAGTGGTACAAAGTAGTCAAGGATATCGATGGAAACAAAGTTGAAATTAATGAGATTTTTTTTATAAATAATATGAGATTTCAGCTGATCTTTAAAGGAAGGATAAGATTTTAATAGATGAGGAAGACATGGGGTAGGGTACTTTCTAGAGAGAAGAATATAACCCTGGTACGAGGTGTGACTGAAGAATAAAGAACAGACCCATTGCTATAATCAAGAGCTTGAAGTAGATAAATCTGGAGAGACATGTAACAGATAAATGGTGGAGCAAAGAAAGGCCTGGTTCCAAGATTTAGATCCAATTCTATATATATTGGATGGTATTTGTTTATTTAAATATGTTTTTATTGATTTCAGGGAGAGGGAGAGAGAGATAGAAAGATCCATGATGAACCCTGGCCGGTTTGGCTCAGCGGTTAGAGCGTCAACCCTGTGGTCCGGAGAGACCCGGGTTCGGTTCCCGCTAAGGGCATGTACTTCGGTTGCAGTTTGTCCCCGGCCCTGGTTGGTCGTGAGGGTGGCAGCCACTCGATGTGTCCCTTCCACATCGATGTTTCCCTCTCTCTCTCTTCCTCTCTCTCCCTCCCACTCTATCTGTACAAAAAAATGGAAAAATGTCCTCAGGTGAGGATAAAATACATACATACATACATAAATACATACATACATACATACATACATACATACATACATACATAAATAAATAAATAAATAAAAGAAAGATCCATGATGAGGGAAACATCCATTGGCCACCTCCTGCATGCCCCCTCCTGGGAATCAAGCCCACACCTGGGCATGTTCCCTGACCTGGAATCGACCTGGGGACCTCCTGGTGCATATGTCAATGCTCAAACACTGAGCCACATCGGCCGTGCATGTATTGGATGCCATTTCAGTAGATGGGATGAAAGATGGAGTAGAAATATTTAGCTAACTACAGTTTATAGAAAGCGTTACAGATAAAAGGCTGTGGCTTATAAAAGCAGGTGGTTTTCAAGTGTATAGATATGTCAAAGCTCATCAAGTTTTACACTTTAAGTGTGTACAATGTATTGTAGCTCAATTATACTTCAATAAAGCTGAACAGAAAGCATTATAAACATCTAATTTATATTCTCAAAGGCAGCAGTGTCACAGTAATCAGCTAATATTTATTAAAACTCTACTAAGGACACAGCGCCATGCTAGGGACGTTATTCAAGCTATCTCAGTCAGCCCTGGAAGTGAGACATGACCATCCCCATTTATAGAAATTAAATTTAAATATCAGCTTCAAACACTACAACATTAGTAAGAGAGAGAGTTTAGATTTGAACTCAGGTCTGTTTATCATCAAAGCCCTGACATTCCAAGTGATCGCACATGTAGTGAATATTAACATAGAACCTAAAACTGGTTTTGTTCTTGGCTCTGCTGACAAGTGTCAGGGGAAACTGACAGGAGCATATACAGAATCCAATTTCAAGACTCAGATCTGTGTTCCTCGGGGATATCAGCCTGGAGTTTTGTGGTCTTGTCTAGCCGTGGACTCAGGGTAGTGCTGGCCTCATAAAATGAGTTTGAAAGTGTTACCTCCTCTTCAATTTTTTGGAGATTTTGAGAAGGATTGGCATTAAATCTTCTTTAAATATTTGGTAGACTTTACCAATAAAGCCATCTGGTCCTGGGCTTTGCTGGGAGATTTTTGATTACTGATTAAATCTTCTGACTCCTTATTAGTCCACTAAGATTTTCTGTGGGTTTTTTTTTATGATTCAGTGTTAAGAGGGGCAGGGAACCAAGGAAATGTACAGATGTTGACCAACGGGTACAAAGTTTTAGTTATGCAGGAAGAATAAGTTCTGGGGATCTAATGTGAGTATAGTAAACAATTCTGTATTATATACTTGAAATTTTATGAGAAAGTAGATCTGAAGTGTTTTCACCACACAAAACAATATCATAACTATGTGAGGTAATAGGTATATTAATTAGCTTGATTGTGGTAATCATTTCACAGTGTATATAAATATCAAAACATTACATTGTATACCTTAAATATATATAGTATTTATTTGTCAGTTATAACTCGGTATAACTGAAAATTACAAAATAACTTAGAAAAATTTATTCCAAAAACTTGTTTTAAATTTTTTATAGACTTATCATATTCTGACATTCCTAAACTGACTGGAAATTCAATTACATTGAGAAAGAGAGAGAGAGAGAAGGGACAGGTAGAGAAGCGGAGAGGAGGAAGGAGGAGGAGAGGGGAGGAAAGAGAAGGGAAGAGGGGAGAAGAAAACCAAGAGAAAGAGAAGAAAGAAGGAAGGCGGGAGAGCGTGAGAAAGCAAAAAAATATATAGAAAGATGAAGGTCATGTTTCTCTATATTTTAATGCCCTAGTCACACAATATAGACTGTTAAATGTCTTAGCTAATCCAATCTAATTATTATGAATACCATGAATTTCACCAATGGAAACTTATGTTAGATATCAATGGCTCTGGTGTTAACCAAAAATTCCTAAATGGGCGGGGGGTGTTGGGAGGGTGAAGGGATTGAGCAAAAAAGACAAGAGAGAGAAAGAGAACGTATGGTCATGGACACAGTGTGGTGATTGTGGGGGTGGGGAAGGGTGTGGGCGGAGGCGGAAGAGGGCACAGAGGGGATAATGGCAATGAAAAGAAAATAAAGAAAATATATATTTTTAGGTATAAAAGAAAAAAATACTAGCACCCTTCCTTGAGTAAAACTGACACTACTGATAATGTAACTAAAATCTATACATAATATTTGGCTGCCTATCCTAGGTGTTTTGAAACAAATAGTGTTAAGTACAAATTTTGGTTTAAATAAATGTTGAGGTATCATAATAAAAATGTAAAACACATTGAATAGCTCTGAATTTCAACACGTTGTCACTGGGTTACAGAAGTTAATTTAGGCAGAAAGCCATTTTAATTATATAGCTATAATGAGTCAAAACTTGGATTTGGTTTGCTGCCATTTTTGAATTTTAAGAAGCTTGTTTTATCATTCTTTCTCATTTTCCCCCATTGGTTCAAATTGTTATAGTTCATTGTGGTTGATTTGCCTACAAATTATTGGCTTCTTGAGTCTTTCACTGGGGAATTTTGTTGATTTTCAACTTGGCACTATCCTTCTGGAATTTTTCTCTACTGAACTTCAGCCTCATTGGAGCAAATTAGAAATGTGTAATGGTGTTGAAAATATTTTTTAATTTGGCTGTTTTTATGCTACCGTTAATCATGCATTGTGTGCTTCAAAATCATCGTTTATTTCTCAATTATCTCTTTAAATTAGTATAAATTCCTTCCTATAACGGAGAAGATATTCATTACTGCTTTATCATTAAGAAAATGAGGCATCTCTATATTAAGTGACTCTACTTTCTCCACTAAAGATGGAGACATGAACTTGGAGGTCTAATCTGCAATGTCACAACAGGTACACAGTTTTGACAAACATTAGGACAAAGACTGACAATATCCTCTCAGTAATATTAGTACATAATAGAATCTTCTTTCCCGCTTCCCACATTCAATGTTCTGTATCCTGTACTTAAAAGTCTAGAGTTTGTCCCCGGCTCTGGGGGTGGCAGCCACTCAATGTGTCCCTTTCACATTGATGTTTCCCTCTCTCTCTCCCTCCCACTCTGTCTGTACAAAAAAATGGAAAAAAGGTCCTCGGGTGAGGATTAAAAAAATAAATAAATAAATAAAAAATAATTTTTGCCCTGGCCAGTTTGGCTCAGCGGTTAAAGCATCGGCCTGCGGTCCGGAGAGACCTGGGTTCGGTTCCCGCTAAGGGCACGTACTTCGGTTGCAGTTTGTCCCCGGCCCTGGTTGGTCGTGCGGGTGGCAGCCGCTCGATGTGTCCCTTCACGTCAATGTTTCTCTCTCTCTCTCCCTTCCTCTCTCTCTCTCCCACTCTATCTGTGCGAAAAATGGAAAAATATCCTCGGGTGAGGGAAAAAAAAAAAAAAAGTCTAGAAAGTGTATCAGAAAAGATTAAGATAATTCATCTCAAAGAATTCCATGTCTGGTCCATGCATCTGTAGCACTTTCGGGGGTGGGGGCAACTCATACTACAAATTATAAAGACAGCAACCTAATAGCAAATCTCATTTATGGTGAGTTTCTTGTTATAATACTCATTCCAAAAAATATATATGCTTTACATCATTCTTAAACACCTGGGAAATGAAGATGTGACACATTTTCAAGTTTCTACTTTATTCTCCCCTGAGACACTATTTTAAGGCGCAAAGCTACAAAAGATTGTGAAAATGTGCACATTTTCTTTTAAATTAGCATCCTTTCAAGAAAGATGCACCAGTTTCCATTGTCATAATTGGAAATGACACCTTGAAAGTGAAGATGAGCAGTATGAGAGCTGACAAAAAATGTTGAACAATGGTCTAATTCTGACACGGCTAAATAATTGATCGTGGCTAGTCCTGATTAGAGGCTAGTGTCAAAAATAACTTCCAGAAGTGTGATGGGAATGCTGACCAGAACTGAATTAATTTCCCAAGTAAAGAAGAACTGTATTTTGTCAATGTTCAGTAATTTTATGTTCTCATAAAATTTTTACTGCAGTAAAAAGCATGTGTATCATTGCTGTTAACTTTTCCCCAAGAGCTAAATAGGTATTTCCCAATTTCTGCAGTCACTCCAATGCAAGGTGTCCTGAGAAACTTTTGAATGTACTGAAAATTTCTCTTTCCCTACATTTTTATCACAGTATAAATTATGTATAGTGTGGCTAATGTTCACCATTTGACTAAGAACTTCATAAATATTTCCCAAGTTTATATAATTGTTCCATTTCAGAAGGTTATTTGTAACTCAAATTTTGCAACATCAAAAAATACACATACTTCATGGGCTCAGGGCACAAAATGAGCCTGGCGGCAGGGTGGCAGCTAAGAGGAAGTGAATGGAGATGAACTCTCCAGAGTCCCAGGGAAGCGAGAATTTCAGGAGGGGCCTGAGGCCTCACCACCAGTCCTTTCAATAAGGAGGGGGTGATTGCGCAGGAATGTGAAAAAAGCCCAGGATTTGGATCTTTAACCTGCTCTTGACTACTCTCTTAACTTACAGCCATGTACCATCTCCACAGTTCTGCATTTCTAAAATTATCAATGATAAGCAATACAATGTTTTCTTGTGTTATCTGCTCATCACTTGCGATCTTACCTGAAGGCCGTGATTCACGGACCTGACCATATTAATTTTCTGCACATAATGTGGTATCATCTGGCACTAAAAAATAATAAGCCTTATAGCACAAATTGTGCAAGATTTAATTCCTGTTTGTCAGGAGTTTTATGACCCAAGGCACATTCATTTAACTTCCAGTATAAGTGTAACTCAACACACACACACACACACACACACACACACACACACACACACACACACCAATGTAACATATAAGCACACTTTTAGTTTTAGATTTGTATCTGACAGTTTTTACTAGGTCATGACTGCCTGATTTTTCAGTTAGTTCTACCCTCTTCCAGGGAAGACACTGGTCTTTTTTCTGCAAACACCCCCTCTTTAAAACATGCCTCCTTTTTCTAGATATGTTCTCTTGCTTCCAGACCCACATGGACGCCTTTCACGTCACCCACGTTGCTGACGCTGAACTCAGTAGCAGCTCCTCGAGGATGATGGTCACTCACTGGCATGTACCATATGCTCGGGATAGGCCTCCAGGTTAGTATCGAGGCTTCCTTTTGGCAAGGTGAGGTCACTCTCAGCCACGCTATCACAGCCTCCAGTCCCTTCCATCACTCCCTGCATTATTCAAACATGTTTTTATTTCCTGTAGAGATCTTATTGTATGTGTGTGCACACATACCTACCACAAAGCAATATACACAAACAGGTATCATTGGTGAGAAATCCTGCAAGTGGAGACACACATCAGCACCCCACTTGCTCCCATCCCAGGGGCAAGTCAGTATGGGTGAGTGCAGATGGACAGAACAGAAGAACCCTTCCTCTGACATCAATACTTGACATAGAGCACAAATGGCCACATACAAGGTCTTCCTGATGGGGAGGCCGAGACACTACATCCTTGGTGTCCAACAGAAGCTCAGATTCAACAATACATGCCCTCTCTGACTCCCCTCCCTCTGTCTCTTTATAATTCTCCATTCACATTATTGGACCCAGAGTGTGTGAATTAAACTGGTGGCTCAGACATTAAATCTGGCCACCAGATGGCCAGAAGGGTATAATAATGTGTTTTGGATTAGCTACTAAAAAGAAGATGAAACATGGAAATCTGAAATCTTAGATTCCCTCCTCAGCCATTTCGCCCTGCACTGCCCTGAGATGCGCTGGACCTTCAACCTCTGATGTCACACCTGGTTGCTTCCTAAAGAAAGACTCTTTTTCATGCACCCTCACTGGGGGTACTGGGAGTCCCCAAACAAAGCCCTTCCCATCAATCCTCTTAATGTCAGAGGCTCCCCCTGGCTGATAAAGCATTTACCGCCCACAGTCGCCCACTGTCCCCAAGCCCATAGATCCGTCTTAGAGCAGGATAAGGAGGGTAGGAAGCAGCCTCCTGGCTTTGATGAGAAGCAGGAGCCAGTGGGAGCCTGGTCTCCTTGCTCCAAACTGCTTCATTAAATAATGTATTTAACTACTTCTGCCAAGACCTTGTTGCTGCTTAATTACTTGCTTGCTTTCTTCTCTCTCTTCTCAACTTTCTTTTAATTGAAAATCCAAGCCAGGCTTGTCGCATCCTGGGAAGTGGGGCCGCTTGGAGAGGTCTTCTGACTCTGTCTCATTAGGTGTGCAGCCACTGAAAACTGTACGGCGGTCGGAGAAAAGGCGGTAGAAGCAAACGAATGCAGGAAAAGCAGATTTCCCAACATTGTGAAATGAGGGGGACAACACTTTGAAACACAACTCGTTTACTATTTCACAAGCAAAACAGTAGCTGTGCTCCTACACATGGCCTGGGAGCCCAAGAGTTTCTGGTACATGAAGGCTGGAGTCAGTAATAAGAAAAACAGACAGCAGGGGGTGGACACAGCCAGTAAACCATTGGGTCCTGGAGGGATCTGAGAGGGATGGGCGTCTCACGTCTGTGCCTGAAGAACAGGAAGGAGCCTATCTGAGCAACTCAGTCAGGATAACAACACAGTGCCGTGGTGGTGGAGAGAACACCTCGCATTATATCCCAACTCGTGGTTTCGGGCTGGGTTCCCAAGAGTCAGCGGGCATGCCCAAAGTGGCCAGAACAGACCCACCTCACATCCCACAGCCCTGCATCATGTTTCCTACATTGAAGGACACAAAATATTTTCATAAAAATAAAAAAAGGTTTGGAACCAATGCCAACTGTTCACAGGGGAGCACACTGAGCCTGTCGTAGACCAGACCACTTCTTCCAGGGGGTATCTAGCTTGAGAGTCTGTGGTCCATTCAAGAACTGGGACTTTTGTCCTTTCTGCTATATGACTCCATCCCATCAGCCTCTCTGAGATGAGCAACTGCACTTTGACTTCCCAGCAGTTGTGTGAGCTGCAGTTCCAAGAAAGAAGATGTCTCTCTGACCAAAGAATCGTACCCTTCCATGATCCTATTATTTTAAAAGAAAAACAGAAAGAACCATCATCCTAAATCACATGCAATGCATTCACATGTAATCTTTCATTTAATTATCGAAACCATCTTACAAATTGCCTAATTCTATGTTACACAGTTTCAAATTCTGGCATGAACTTGCCTGAAGTAAAACAGGTACTGAATATTGCAGCCTGGATTTAAATCCCAGTCTTTTCCACCCCAAACTGATGCTGTTTTACTAACGATCAGGAAGATGCTAATTCGAGAGCTTAAACACCCCCTTGGTGTCTGATGGATCTAATTAAACCCAGACACAGAACCAAATCAGATCAGTTCATTAAATTTGTTTATTTCAAGTTTTTTAATTGAGAGAATAATCCCTGATCACAATTATTGAATTCTAAGCAGTTTAATAATTCATACTTTTCATGAGGGTACTATTCTTAGAAGTTAGCTATAGTCTATTAGCAAAACAGAAACAAATCCAACCATTGTCATCTGTCGTCCATGGCACTGATAATGGGAAAAGTAGTAAGATTTTCTGTTTACTTTTCTGCATCCATTTTCCTATAAGCAAACACAATTTCTATACCCTCCCCCACACACACACACATACACACACTACTTCTCTCTGTGGTACATAGATCAATCCATCAGCCACTCCCATTAATCTTTCATTAACCTTGAAAGATCCCCATTGGTAGATAAGAGATGGTTAGTAATACAGTCTTCTCTAGGGCATATTTCTGAAAAGATACTTTCTTTCAGGAATTACCTGGGTAGATAATTACCCAAATCCTCTCGTTTGCCCCTTGCTTCCAAATAAATTCAAGGTAAAGAAAAATGAACAAAAAACCTTTGCTTCTTTTCTAGACTTCAGACTTGAAGTATGTGGGAATGTATCAATATCTCTTTTGACAATCCCATGGGAATCTAACCCTCCTTACATTCTTCATGATTAATATGTGCGCTGTAGGATCCGGTCTCTAAGTGGTGTTTGAATCCTGAGGAAGATAAGAAGCTCCTGGGTTTCAGCAGAACACTTCTTCCAGAGAGTGACATCAAGATGGTAGAATGATGTCCCTCAGCAATTTCAGCGATCGCATCAGAAGAACAGCAAAGACTCACTCACGTCTGTTGATGTGCTACGTGCAGTTTAATCTGGCTGAGAGATTGCTACTTTCTGTGCCCAGAGAACAGAAATTGGTATGGCTCTATATGTCAGTAGCAGAGCTTAGTAGTAGTGGAACTAAGAGATATTTTGGGGTTTCCAGAGATTCCTGTTGTCATTTTCTTTCATGAGAAATTCCAATAATAAATAGAAGTGATTTTACTGAGGGGAAAAGCCATCCGAGGTAAACTGCCATAGGACAGTGTACACTTCCTATATTAAAAGTAAAGCCTAGTTAATAGTAAGGGAGATGATAACGGAAACTATTATATATACAATACTGGCATCGAGTGGCTATACTTCCCCAATCCTACAATTAACCATCCTGTGACCAGGCAAAAATAACTTAGCTGCTTGCTCCGGGAAATACCCGCACCTAGAAGTTAAGTCCGTTAGCCAACTGAACAGTTAAATTATCAAAACTAATAGCTTGCTCATCAGTACTTCTTTCAAGACCTCCATCTCACTCTCAACACTAATATAAAGAACTACCTTAAAGTCACCCCTCAGACCCCAAATACCCTGCCCTAAGTTTCCCATAATCTCTCCCTGATGCAGTCAGCCTGAACGATTTAGCTTTGCTGACCAATATGTGTTTCTGGTGGTCAACAGTCAACTGTAGCTAGAGCTGTGTTGATTGAAGTCTATGATGTACCAGGGACCATGCTCCATGCTCTATATACATTGTTTCTAATCTCTCTACAAGGTGATGTTGGTTGTAGTGTACAAAAAGGAAAGTGGTATTCGGAGGTTGGTGAATTGAGCACTACACAAGTAAGAAGTGGCAGATCCAAATGTCAATCCCAGTCTGTCTGGTTCCAGTAACCTTTGACCCACTAGGTAGGTTACTAGTCATTTGCAAATATAGCAAACAAAATTTGATCTCTTCCTATTTCTTACACTAAAATTGATTCCAAATGTATTCATAATTAAAGTGTAGAAATTGCTTTATTATTTTGTTCTTCCATTAGATTTTAGTTGTACATTCTTTTACAATGTTATTGGTGATTGCAGATAACAACACTATGCATTTTTGACTTATAAAAAGTCTCATGTAATTTTCAATTTCCCATAAAAAAACAAAACTCTTCAACTCTAGTTACTTTCTCCTACTTAATGCAGTATTATTGCCATGAATTTTAATTTTACAAATGGTTAAACTACCTAAGATATAATATTACTGTTATATATAGCCAATATCTATTTTTATTCACCCACATATTTAACCTTATCAGTAATCTTTCTTTCCTGCTATTTTGAGCTTCTATGTGGGATAATTTTTTTTTCTACTTAAAAAACCCTCTAATGTTTTCTTTGCTCTCAGTCTGCTGGTGACATATTCTCTTTTCCTGTTGGAAAATTCCTTTATTTGGCCTTATTTTAAAGAAAAAATTCACTTGATGGACAATTTGAGGTTTGTAGCTATGTTCATTTAACAATATCATTTCATTGACTTATCTTCCTATTGTCAAGAAGTCAGCAGAAATCAGAATTCAGTCTTATTTTTGTTATTTTGAAGAAAATCTGTCTTTTTCCTCTGGCAGTTTTAAATGTTTTTTTCTTTGTCTTTTGTTTCTAGCTGTTTTACTTGGGTGTACTCAGTTGTGGTTTGCTTTTTATTTATTTTCCTTGGGATTCATTGTACCTCTTGATTATGTGGCTTCTTCTTTTTTTGGAGGGAGTATGGGGGCTTGGGCAAAATGTGACCATTATCTTTTCAGTTATTGCTTTTGACCTATTCTCTCTGCATCACTTTTGGTGCTCCAACTGCCTGTCCCATGAGCCTCATGTACACTTTTCTATACTTTTTCAGCCTTTCACTTCTTTGTTCTTTGCCTTGAATATTTTCTTCTGACATCGATATTCCAATTAATAAATTTTTGTCAGCTATGAATCTTATATTAAAACTATCATCTGAGTTGGTAATTTACATTATTGCATTTTTATTTATGGAGTTTTCACTTGATTATTTTGATAATTTTCAAATGTCTGCTGATAAATGTCTTTTAATTTGGTGAACATATTAATCATAGTTATTTTAAAGTTCACATCTGTGGAAAATACAGAGGTTAGGTTTCATATTTGTTTGTATTTTAGGACTAATTTTTATAATTGCATTTTCTTCCTAAATTAATGGCTCACTGATGTTTTGAATATATATATATTAATTATAGATAAATAGATTATATAAATGAGGTGTTTTATTGTATAAAAATTAAACAATATAAAAGCAGGAAGAAAATTATCAGAAATCTCACCATCCTGACATAATTAACACCATATTTTGAAGAATAGTTTTAGATGATACATGCTATAATTATGCATACTTTTAGAAAATTGTACTATCTTTTACACCCGATGTTTGTAATATGGTTTTGTCACTTGACAATGTGATGTACAGTTTTCCATTACTGTGGAGTTACCAAGTGTCTATGAGTACTATGACTTCTTTAACCTGTCTTCTATTGATTGATATTGTTTCTAATTTCTTATAATTACACATCATCCCAAAATGAACATCTTTTGCACTCTTGCCCCATCTCCTTAGGATAACTTCCTAGAAATGAGATTTTTCAGATGAATCAAAGGTATCCATATTTAAAGTTGACATGCATATAATCAAATTAGCTTTCATAAAGATCTTTATACATTTACATGCAACCCAACCTGTTTGAACTACAAGAAAATGCTTCTCCTCCCCTGATATTTCCTTCCAGATTCTGAGGTAGCTCAGTTAGTATAATACTGTGGGCCTTGTTCTTCTCTGTTTTTATTCTGTCTTAGGGAGATTGAGTAATTTATCTGATTGATAAATGTGAGAAAAATCAACTGGGCATGCTCAGATTTGCTTTATGACTTTTTGTCTTAAAAGTCATCCCCTGCCACCGCCCCCCCCCCCCCCCGACACCTCAAGTAATCACAATCCTGATTCTTCACAATAGATCAGTTTTGCGTATTTTGAGACTTTATATGAAGAGAATCATGAGTAGGTACTTTTTTGTATCTGGCTTCTTTCCTTCAATATTTTGTTTGTGAGTTTATCAATCTTATTAGTACTTCAACGTCAGCTGTGGCCCAGTTCAGTGTGCTCAAGACTTGTCTATTTTTTATGATTCTTGCCACATCCACATCCCAATGGTTCTATTGTCTGTTTAATGTGTTTCCTTTAAAATGATCCACATTTTAAATAAAACCTCATTCTAAACTCAAATCTATGAAACAATGGCGGGGGGGGGGGGGGTCTGTGCTAGTTATAGTTTTCCTATGCATGAAAATAAACACAAAGTATTAAATTTAAATATATCTGTGCATTTAAGATTATCTCATAGCATACTTTGTAGCAACTGGCCAAGAAGCTCAGCTGCAAAAGAATGTCTCTCAAAAGCGCATTTTCTAGAAAATTCATTATATTCTGAGGCTGATCTTTTACTTGGCTCAGAAACTCACAAATTGCCATCTTGTCAGTATCCCCCTGCTGCTGCAGTTCTAGGAAGCGGCATCTGACTGACCAGTCTTACAAGACAACCGTAGAGAGCCAGAATGCCAATTCGAGGAAATGTGATGAAAACTACCACTGCCAGCCTGCCTGGGAGCTCACAGCAGTGTGACCAGAACATCCTCTCCCTACAGACAAGCTACTCCCGGAGCCAACTAACAACTTAAAGGTTTCTTCCTGAGTGTAGAATCAAAACAAGGGAGCTGTATACTGATGGACAAGCTTCGCCGGCCTAAAAGCAAGTGCTCCTGTCTCTCTGGAGTGACTTGCAAATCACTCCAGCACATGTAAAGTCGACTTCTGCTCTCAGCTGCCTGCAGCCTTCCCAGAGCCGGTGGGGAGGGAGGGGGGGATCAAGGAATGGAACGCCTGATCTGTTTCCTCATCACACTGGTAGAAATCAAGTAGTAAATTAAACCCGGAGCAAACAGAAGGAAATAATACAGAGAAGAATAGAAATCCGTGAAATTGAAAACAGAAAAGCAATAAAATAAGCAAAAAGCCCTGGCCGGTTTGGCTCAGCGGTTAGAGCGTCAGCCTGCGGTGCACAGAGGCCCGGGTTCGGTTCCCGCTAAGGGCATGTACCTCGGTTGCAGTTTGTCCCTGGCCCTGGTTGGGTCGTGTGGGTGGTGGCCACTCGATGTGTCCCTTTCACATTGATGTTTCTCTCTCTTCCTGTCTCTCCTTCCCACTCTATCTGAGTAAAAAATGGAAAAATGTCCTCAGATGAGGATAAAAATAAATAAATAAATAAAATAAAATAAGCAAAAAGAAAAGCTGGTCCTTTGAAAAGATGGAGAAGGAAAAGAGAAAGAATGTAAGAGAGTACGTCACTCTTCACCCTACAGACATTGAAGGATAATAATAGGATATTATAAAAGACTTTCTGCCCAGTAATATGACACAAAAATAAAATGGATAACCTAAAAAATGTGCCCTTTTATTTTAAGATATGTGTATTATGGTGTGTTCTTTTCATGTGAAAAATTAGAAACACTTTGTGTGCGCCAAAGAGTAGAATTGCTTACATGCTATGTGGATACATCAATAAATGGATCTCATTGTTCCTTAGTCTTGTTGCAGGAAAGTGTCTAACGATACCAGAAAAATGCCCAAGATTAGCTGTTAAGTGGGGAAAAAAAAATAGGTTACCTAGTGCAATATGTACTACGATCCTGTGGTGGGCAAAATAATGTCCCTCCCCCACCCAAGCCGTGTATGCTCTTATCCCCAGAACCTGTGACTATGTTTGGTTATATGCCACCTTTCAGTGGGTTTGCAGATGTGATTATGGCTAAGGACACTGAGGTGGAGAAATTATCCTGTTTTATCCAGGTGGGCCAGGTCTGATCTCCTGAGTCCTTAGAAACAGAAAACCTTGCCTGGCTATCATCAAAAAGAGATGTGACCACAGGGAGGTCAGGCAGACGCTGCTTTGTTACCTTCGAAGACCGAGGAGGGGAAAGAGGAGCCAGAGCACGCAGGCAGCATCTGGAAGCTGAAAAGGCTAATAAATGAATTCGCTCCTAGAACCTTCGAAAGGAACACAGCCCTGCTGAACGCTTGATCTTAGCCCAGTGACACTGGTGTCAGAGTCCTGAACTGCAGGACTGTGAGATAACAAACCTGTTTTAAGCCACTACGTGTGTGATCGTTTATTACATCTGCAACAGAAAACTCATTCACACCCTAAATTTGTTAAATACTGCACGTATATTTTGTGTTAAAAAGAGAAGAGGGATAGGCCGGCTGGTGTGGCTCAGTGGTTGAGGGTCGACCCATGCACTAAGAGGTCACCAGTTTGATTCCTAGTCAGGGCACATGCTCAGGTTGTGGGCCAAATCCCCAGTGCGGGGCATGCAGGAGGCAGCCAATTGATGTTCTCGCTCATTGATGTACGTGTTGCATATTATTCATCATATATTTCAAAGATTTTTTTTAGAGATAGAATATTTTAAGTTTTATAACCAGAAAACACATGAAATTATATTTAAAAAATAAAAACAACCTCTACTTCAGCAATAATAATGGTGAAATATTCCCAAATAAATAAGCCACATCTTTCAAACTGTTCACTTTCTCTTTCAAAGACGAGGTGAGGACCTCCCACAATGATCTGAATTATACAAGCATATGTTTTGCTTGGTTTTTTGAAGAGAGAATTAAATTTCAAGTGAATCACATACTCTTCACTGTCACTTTCAAGGACTGAGACATCAGATCCATTTCAAGAGCAACAGGTGCTTGAAGTCTCCCCCTCCTTCGGGGTGAGAGAAACATTAGCCCTGGGCCTTCCCTGGTCTCCCCGAAGATGTCTCTCCAGATCACCAAGTACATTTTCCAGGTGGTTGCCTGAGTTAAAAGTAAATGTTTGTTCCAAAAGAACAGCGAAGTCCTCAACAGATGTTCTGTGATGACATTTTACTGGTGTAATTCCATCCCTAATGTGCTATATTACATATAGCTCCTGTAATAACGGTCCACATACTTCTGACACCGACCACATATCATAGAACAACTCTGTGTGGGAAATGAGAGTTCCTCACGACCTCATCCTCCCTACCACATTTGCTTCCTAACCGCAGCAAGACACTGCACCACGGAAATCAGATTGCCTGCCTTCAGGAGGCAGTGGGGCAGAGAAGGAATAGGAAATGATATCCATTGGATGCCCCCAGAGTAGGATGCAGGCACAGTGTGAGGCATTTACCTATGTTAATACTTTTTTATGAGCCAGTGACCTTCAATCTTAGAACAATATACATGGGTAAAAATATATAATACATATCTCAAAGTATAGAAAGTACAAAATTTCATTCTTCTTGTGGTCATGTGAGGGATGTCCAGAAATCCCCCATCCTTATTCACTCCCAATATTTTTTCCCATGAGCTTTTTAGATCTTCACATGGCTCAGTTTTCTGTACTGTGCAGACTCTGCCTGTGTGTGAGAGACTGGACCGCAGGCATCATTTACACGGTGGTTGTCAAAGGCTGGTCCCCAAAGGATTCCCTGGGAGAGAAAATGTGTGGATAAACATTGATGAATCCCCCAAAGTGGGGTTCTGCACGCTGCTCTCTGGGCATCATTTTCAAGACCTCAGACCTGTGACCTCAGAGTCATACAGATGATGATAATGTTAATAACAATAATTGTGATAATAACAATAGTTTGCGTATGTGAGGCACTTGATATGTGTCAGGCATTGTTCTGAGTCCTCTGTATTTATTAGCTCATTTAACCCTGGAAGGTAGGTACTAGTATCTTTTCCTGTTTTACACGTAAGAATACCGAGATACAGAGCAGTCCAGTAACATGATGAAGGTCACACAGCTAGTTAATGGGTCAGATGGGGCTGGAACTCCGGAAGTCTAGATCCTGACTCATCAAGCTCATGAACACCTCATTCTACTGCCTGACTCTCAGGTCACATGAATGACTGAATAGAATAATATTTAAATATATGTAAGATGTGGCAATAACACAGGAAGAATATGAATAGAATTTAGAGGAGAAGAAGTCAATAGATTAGTTGAAATCTTATCAATTGATGCAGCAACTTCCACGTGGGGACATATGAAATGGATAATACAGAAAGTGAATCCAGGGGCTGTGGGCTGTAAACTGAGGTGAGGGGCAGAAGGAACATGTATAAACTCAGCTCAGCCTGCTAGTTGTGACCTGTTTGCAAGGATGCCATCACCACCTCAACTGCAAAATTCTTAGGTCATTAAAAGCCTCAACGAGCTGTGTCTGTAACTTCAATACTGTTTGAAAAAGTTACCCTAAATATTTGGCTCAGCGGTTAGAGCGTTGGCCTGTGGTCCAGAGAGACCCGGGTTCGGTTCCGCTAAGGGCACATGCCTCGGTTGCAGTTTGTCCCAGCCCTGGCTGGGTTGTGCAGGAGGCAGCCACTTGATGTGTCCCTTTCACATCGATGTTTCTCTCTCTCTCTCCCTCCCACTCTATCTGAACAAAAAATGAAAAAATGTCCTCGGGTGAGGATAAAATATATATATATATATATATATATATATATATATATATATATATATAGGTTTAGCATAATTGTTTCATTAGTTGCTGTCATCTTTCAACACAGGAAGATTCATAATTAGGTATAGAAATATGTAAGAGAACCCAAGCCATAATACTAGTATTGTTTTAATACCAGCATGTTTGGTATGTTTATTTATAATGATCAGGAGAATTTGGTCTCTTAAGGTAATGAATTAGACTTGTAACTCTAATTCCAAAAAATGATGTGCAATTGAGTTAGAGTTATTAGTTTATACGTTTGCTTCTCTTAAATCATACCTTTAAAAATACAATATATATATATATATATATATATATATATATATGTTAACAAATAGTTAACATTCTCACAAATCTAATCCTCCTTTTCATTTCGTACACCAACCCCTTACCATCCTTTGGAGAAAATAATGTTAAAATTTTGTTTCTATACTCCCAGACTTACATTTTTAAATTGAAGTCTTACCAAGTTATTGTAAATTCTATTAGAACACTAAATAAAACTTAAGATTGACCATATAAATTTATATTACTAGATTAATAAGAAACACTTAAATACTTAATTGAGGTACTTAAAAGGAGATAGAATATATTAAATTTATAGATGAATGCAATTTAAAATATTTAAATGAGTTTAATTAACAGAGTTTATAAATAGGGCCAAACAATAATTGCAGTGAAAAAATATTGTGTTCACTAAACTGTTTCTCCTTCCTGCAAACTCAGGAAAATTCTATTTCCTAGCCCTACTAATAGTTAGGACGGAATCTTGTAATTGAATTCTTGACTATGAGAATGTGCCACTTTGGTCTAAGATGATTAAGAGCAGAAATTAATGGAAGCAAAGATCTTTAAGATGGCAAAGTTTCAAAACCAAAGTAACCCAGATCCCTAAGTCACTTCAGGAGATATGCCTAGGAAAGCCACCTGACCTGTATCAGGCTTTGACTGGAGTAAGACATACATCTTTGTTGCCTTTAAGCACAAAGGGAAACACTCGATATCATTAGCCATTAAGGAAATGAAAATCAAAGTCACAATAAGATTCTACTACACAGTTACCTGAATGGCTAAAATGATAAAGATCAATAAGTCTTGGCGAGGCTTTGGAGCAAAGAGTACTCAAACATCAATCAGCTCAATGTAAGGTATGGACCTTGTTTTTTGGGAACCTAAAAAAATTAAATCATGAGACAATCAGAAAGTTTGAATATTTGAATATTGACTAGTACTTTGCTAATATTAAAAAATTGCTGGTACAATTTTAAGTGTTCAATGTTATGGCAATTCTTAAAAATATCTGGTATTTTAGTGGTATATACTAAAACATTTTATGGGTAAATTATGAGATATCTGGGAATTTTTTCAAAATTATCCAGTTGTGAGGAGTGGGAACAGTTAGAAGACATAGAAGATCTATTCAGCCTATTCTGTCTACATTTGTTTATGTTTTAAAATAAAAAGCTTAAAAAGGTTTTAAAAGCAGCCAACGGGAATAAAGTACAATTAGTATGACCTCACCTGTGAGTGTTTGGAGAAAACTGCCTTTCTGATCAAGATGAAGAGAATAAATATAGAACGTTGTGAAAGATTCAGTAAAACCTTTTCTTAAGCCTTTTCCAGTAGGCAATGTTTTGATTTTTTATTTGGCCCACAGAGCAATAGCTGTCAGTGTTCTTGGACCAAGGGACTAATTAAACAAGATGCCAGGCAACAGAAACTACCCATTTCCATGTCAGAGCTGCATCTCTGCCGCTGACCAGTGATGACATCATCTGTTCCTCCAAGAGCTCTCCCCCCACTTCATATCCAGATCTGTAGGCGAGATCTCCAGTGAGTAATTGGAAAACATTTTCAATTCTGGACTCTACTCCACATCTCATTTTTATGCCTGAAATCTCCACTGCTTTACAATAAATTGTGATTCATTCACTGTCCTCTTAGTGAGGGAAGGAATTGATTGGGTTGTTAAAAGTTGAGCATTAAATCTGCTCAGCCCCCAGAAGAGGGAACACAGAGACAACATGGGGAATGGATGTTCCCAGTTCACTCCAGAGGGGGAAGATGCAGGTCCTGACTGCTGAGACTAATGGTTACAACTGCATTCTTAAGAGTTTTGGCCCATACTCAGAGATCAGCTAATTATTATCTGATGAGTTCTGTTTTTATTTTCCAAAACTGAGCTGAAGGTATTAACTCACTTCTGGCAATTAGGGAGGTGTTCAGATGGGGAAAACTCACTGTAGGCATTCAGTTCAACATGACACAGATTTCAACTCAAAACATCTCCGCCTAAAAATGAGACATTCCACTCTCTGTCTTTCTTATTCTGATCCCTACACACGATAATGTCAATCTATTGAGGGTACTGTTTGTACTTACATCCTTTCACCCTAAGAATCAGCTGACCAACAGTAGATAGTGACACATATCACAGACTTTTATGTTTGAAAATATAAAAAGTATGTAATTTAACATTCCCCAAAGTGTTTTCCATGAGATGTTTATTGGTCTTAGGAGGGAAAAAAAAGTGGGAAAGCATGCATTCAAATAAATTTAGGAATCTTAATTAAACTAAAAGAAACAGGTTTTATTTATGACAGAGCTCCTCAAAGCATTTTATATGTTAATGCATCCAATAAATTGCTAAAAGAGTCATAGATTGTGCATTTTCCCAATTTCATTTTACTACATATTGATACAAATTCAATCCCTTATTTTAGAGATGTTTGGACCACTTAGTAAAATGGACCAAGGACAGAGAGACATTGTGACTTTTCCAAGGGCATAAGGCAAACCCACCTTAGAACTAGAGTCCCTCACCATTTCTTGGTCCCCACATCAGAGAACTTCCCACTACTTGTGCTCATGTCACAACAATAGCGGACACTTGAAAATATTACCTGTTAGACTTATGTATCGATCATTGAATTTTAGCCTCACCATAACTTGGAAGACCTGGACATTTTATTTCTTCTTACAGGTAAGAAAAAGAAAGCCAAAGAGGATGAAGTCTTCTGCATAGGTACCCCAGATCTTTCGGTGGAAGCCGAGGTAAGGACAATGTTGAGTTCATCACAAGCTACCACTCACAATAGAGACCTGACCGCTTAATAAAATGGCAGTTGAATTCCTTAAGCCTCTAACTACTTTATTTAGGAGACTTCTTCTCATGAGTTTTTTCTCAGGGCAAGCAAATCAAATCAGTCTGCCATTGCAACTTCTCCATGTACTAACTGTGTGACCCTGGGCCCATTACATAACATCTCTGGGCCTGGATCCCCTATCTGTTAAGTGGATACACAGAGTTGCTGTGAGGACTAAATGAGCTAAAATGTGTAAAGTTGAGAAGAGGCCTGCCCTATAGTAAGCAGGATAGGTGGCTGCAAACCCTTAGGCTCAAAACTTTAGACAAAACCAGAGAGGGCTGAGCCCCAATTTGCCATGAGATGCCCTAGAAGGCAAAGCGAAAGACCATTTCCATCCAGTTACATAAAGTATGCAGTATTAACTAAAGAGACTATAGAAAATGAGTGTCAGCTACCAGAAGAGAAATTTGTCTTGGAAATGTAATAAGCATGGGAGTTAACTATCTGTAAATAATGAAAATGACTCTATCTCAGATCTTCAGACTGATACTTGAAGTTCATTTTTTAAATTTTCATCCTGAACATGTTTTGGATTGACCTTCATTTTTATCATCTTCCAGACATCTAATTATAAGTCTCCAGTTACTTTTTTCGGTCAATATTTTTAAAAATAAACTTAAATTTAAAAAGCCCAACAACTTTCTACTTATGCTAGCAATTAAATAGAACAATTAAGAAATTACCTGGAAGTTTTAGGGAAATAATTATTTCAAGAAGTGGCTTAATGTGTAACTAAATAGGGAGAAAGCCCAGACTTGCCTTTAATCTGTTTCTGTATCTATTCTAGTTCTGCATGGCTGAAAAATTCTACCAGAAAGAGGAATATGATTACTTCCTCAGAAATGTGGGATCAAGTAAGTGTTTAACTGAAAAGAATTTAAAAGGTCAACAAGTAGAGTGATTTTGAAAATTGGATGTACATCCTAAGCACCTGGAGAGTTGTTAAGATGCAGAACCTCGGGTCTCATCCCCAGTGGTTCTGATTCAGTAGGGCTGGAGTATGATCTTAGAGTCTGAATGTTCATAAGGAATCCCTTAGTAACCTTGAGAAATACTTATGTCATCTGCAGTCCTTTCAAAGTCAAAGTATTAAGGAGAGAAACTGAGGCCACACCCGGTGGCAGGATCTGAACTCAGATCCAGCTCTCTTAATATTCATATCAACACTCTTTCCATGGCCATGACCTTGACTTATAGGCTGTTACCAAACAAAAAGTTCTTGAAGTCTCCTTTCAGAGAAACAAGTGATCATGGAGGTTGGGAAAAGCTGAAGATGCTTGAGCCCTTGAAGCAAAGATGTCAGTGGAGGGAGCAGCTTCAAGTTTGCCCTGTGATTCCATATAATGGTACTGGACCTGGTAAGAGCAGTTTCTGTGCTTGCTGAACATCCAGATATTTAGCAAGGGGAAATACTCGTCTTGTTATTCATGAGAATATTCTTACCTGAGGGCATTGAGTTATATGGAAATGTAGTCTGCTACATTAAGAACCAGTTATAAATAAAAACAAATGATCTCTAGATATTTAGATTCCTGTTCCTGCCAACACAGCTGTTTCTCCCAACTCGTATCTGTTGTTAGAGGGGACCCATGTTAGGAGAGCTTAAAGCTTCTGCCACCCAATAAACTAAGAAATACAATTATTTTTTTTACAATAATAAGAATTACACAACTTACCCCACTTCCTCTCCTTCCTTGGACATCCAGAAACTCAGAAACAAATCTGAAGCACAGTCAGGCAACTCGGTTGACCGCACTGGTCAAAACACTTGTGTTCTTCTATAACTAGTTCCTTGATTTTTTTTTTTCCTTCTGTTTGTATTTGCTGCTTGATTACATCTTCAAATGTCCTGTCTGTGTGTTTGCTTTAGCTTTTCCAAATTCTCTGTGGATAAAGACAAAACGTAATTACAAATAACATTCACTACAGGTGAGACTTGAACTAGACATGTTAATTATGCTCCTACCTTCCCAAAGCTCCTTACAAGGGGGCAGTTTTAGGTAACCACCTTGGGTTCCAAGTGGCTTTACCTACTATTTAAATTTGTCTTTTAACTGACCAGTTGACCAGGGGTTGGATCCTGATCCAAAAGCAGCCAAGCTTTCCAGGCTTATAAGATCACTTGGAGTGAAAAATCTCTTGCCAAGTTGATATCAGTTTGAGCAATCTCATCTCATTTCCAGGAATTAAATTGGAGAGCAATGAGAAAACCAAGCACTTGGCAGTGAAAGCTGAAAGCTGAAATAAAGGGATGCACACAGAAAAGCCTGCAAGGGTCTCCGTGGGCAGGGCCTATAGGGACAGAAGAGATACAGACATTCAGTGAGGAACCTGTAGGCTGCGCACACATAAGATTGAGTAAGTTTGTGTCTTGTACCTTCTGCCTGGGTGAGGGGCAGTCGGGACAGAAACCCAGTGTGCACTCTTCTATCCAAACTGTACCCACTTGGGCGTGGATATGCCCACCAGCACAAGGTGAACGCAGTGGTCCTGGCCACAGGCACCAAGAAAAAATGCAGACTGATTCAGAATGAAGCCAAGATCTAAAAAATGTGAAGTCCCACTCATGGTGTACAAACTGCTACTGGTGAGGTCCCTAGATCTGCCCTGGTGCTGAATAAGCTTCCTGCTCATACTCCTTGAGACCTGGGTCTTCTGAGATTCAGATACTAAGGAGGTCTGGATGCTGAGTTTTTATGAAGGTCCCATAAAGCTTGACGGTGATTCTTGCTTTCTTTGTTTTTATGCATATGCTTTGGTGATTAAGAAATCACCAAATCTTATATGGTCAGCTAGCCTGTTCAATCCATAGAGTCTACCTAAAATAAACACCAAAGTAAAGAGGTGTGTCTACCTTTCAGCCTCATTTTTTCTCTCTGATACCTTGGAATAATGTGCTGACAGGTACCATTTCCTTCTGAGATTGAAATAGTTTCCTGTGGCTGCTGTAACAGATTACCACAATTTCATGGCTTAAAAATGAACACAAATGTATTATCTCACAGATCTATAGGTCAGACATCTGACACAGGTCTCAGTAGGCTAAAATCAAGGCTTCATTCCTTCCGGAAGTTCTAGGGGAAAATTCCTTTCATTTCCTGTCCCAGCCACTAGAGGCCACCTGCATTCCTTTGCTCTCTACCCATTTCCTCCACCTTCCAGGCCAAGAAACATGTCACCTGAACTCTGCTTCCATGGGCTTCTCTGCTTCTGACTCTCTTGCCCCCACTTTATTTCTAAGGATCTTTGTGAGTATACTGGGCCCCCCGGATAACCCAGGATGATCTCCCCTCTCAAAATAAGCTCTGGCCTAGTGGCTCACTTTTTAAAATATCCACATGTAGATGGTCAGTTAATCTCCTTTGCATAAAGAAAAATGTCCAGAACAAGGTGAAAGACCAAAAGACTACATATAAATTTACCTACTACTGGGTTTCTTCAGTGGAACTAAAAAGTCTCCAGGGTTTTACTTTTTCTCCCTCCAATATTACTTTTTTATGAAAATATACAAACACAGGAAAGTTGAAAGAATTGTACACCAAACACCTTTATACTAAATATAGATTCTATTACAATTTTGATATATTGCTTTATCAAATAGCTATCCTTCTGTCCATCCCTTCATCCGTCCAGCAATCTATATTATTTTTAGCTGCCTTTCAAAACAAATTGCAGACATCAGTACACCTAACCCCTAAATAATTCAGTATTCATTGACTAAAGTTCAATGTTACTTTAGGTAGAAAGGTAAGGTTTATATACAGTGAAATGTACAAATCTTAAAAATGCCAATCTATAAATTTTATGTAACCCAAGCTATCAAAATACAGAACATTGTGTTCCCCCAAAAGCTCCCTTATGTACCTTCCCAGTGAGTAAATTTCTGCCCACACTCACTCTGAGAAGCAATGGATCTGGTTTGGATCTGGTTTACCTTTTTAGTTTGTCTTTTCTCTGTTGCATTGTCAACATTACCTGTGTCCATTTGTTAATCAGTTGTTACCTGGGATGTTTTTTATTGGAATTCTCTATGAATCAAGATTTGGTTTGATTTGTAAATACAAAAATACAAAATGGTAGTAACTCAGAAGTCTAGTTATTACATAATATTGACAAAAAGAAAAAGACTAAGACTCTCTGGAGAATTTTTTGGGGGTGGGGGGAAAAGAGGCAATGGGAGAGAAATCTTCCACTATGAATTTATACCCCAGGAGTCCTTATTTAATTCACTGGATAATTCACACAGAGTATTGTAGATGAGCACACCATTTGAGAAGGCAGCAAAATGCACATGAAACAGTATGAGCTTTTGAGTAGGCGAAACCTGAATTTTACAACCAACAGCTGATATTTCATGTAACCTTTCAGAGCCTGATTTCATATCCATACAATAAAAATAACAATGGCTGCTTCCAAATGCTATGAGAATTTGAGATAAATCCTTTTGTCTAGCCAAAAATCTGATACATTGTGCCACTCCATACATCATGGATATTATCTCTACATCATACTACGTGATAGCAGTATCATTATCATCATGGTATTGGTCCATTAAAATGAATTTGGTTAAAGTAGAGAGTAAAACAAAATTTTAAAAACTGGGAAACACTAGCCAATTCCATTCTAATCTCTTTTGGTTCAAATTTTTGCTCACTTTGGAATCACAAAGTCATTTCTAAAGTTTCTGGACCACATATATAAAGAGGAAGACTGGGATTTCAAGAGCAGGGTGGTGGGGGAGGGGAGCCATCATTTGCTGCTTGATCCCCTTGAGGTTAGTCTAAGACTTGGAGTTATTTCCCAGAACAGATTGTTTTGCTGTCTTGGAAATGGGGAAAAGCCACAGGTGAGATCATCTAGGAGAAGAACTTGTCAACAGAAATGCTGCATGTGATGTTCTAATTATCAGGTACAATGATCTAGAGCAACGAATTTTAATCAGTGTGCCTCGGCACACTGGTGTGCTGCAAGTATTTTTAGAACACGTAATACCTGACTATTTAGTCAGGGACACTGACCTTTTTCCCTTAGATTGTCAAATTTAAGAAAATGACAACAGCCAACACAACAATAGCCTCCCGTGTGAATGAATCCAAGTTATACCTATTTTTTGTCAGACTGGAAAAATACATATTCATTTGGTGTGTCACAGTATTTTAGTAATTAGTCTATGTTCAACAAGATAAAAAAGGTTGAAAATCACTGATCTAGAGAGTTTAAGTGGTGATATTCAAACCTAGGCATACTTTCTATTTTTTTTTTCTAGAAGAAAATTTACCCTAAGAAAGGGAATCCATGGCAAACATCAGTGCCATGTCTGACCAAGGGTCCAAAACTTGTTTCCTGCTAATTTTAGCGAACGACCGACATCCTAGTCTCACATGTTACTCAATACCTATGGGACCTAAAAAGCCTCTGAAAGTCTCTAACCAGTTTCCATTCCTGGCAAAGAGGGAAGGGAGAATTTTACACTGGAAAATCTTGCATCCACACATATTGCAGCAGATTTTTTGTACCCTATATGTCATGCCCTGAGGCCACCTCTGATTTCTACCACCACTGCAGTGGGAAGTTTGGTGTACCCTAACCCATCCCACCTCAAGACCCAGCTACAGTTTCCTGTTTTTCAGCCCAGATCCAAAGCTCTGGGAGTCTGTCTACTCAGTGTGCTGGGGTACACGGGGATGAATACCCCAGGGGCAAGCCCCAATAAATGGTAGAAGGAGATTTGGACTCAATGGATAAATGCTCCAGTGTCTGGCTGTTGGATGGACTCTGCTGAAAGACATTCTATTCTTAGAAGTCCCATTGTCTGTAGCAATGACCTTGATGCATCTTTGACTTTTTTTCCTTTCCTGTCTCACTCCTCCTCTTCTCTCACTTCTATTTCCTGGGATCAACGACCAGATAATATTGTCTACACCTGAATCTTTGTCTCAGTCTCTGCTTTTGGGATAACCTATGGGGTTGGGGGGTTGGAAGATGGACGTTTTTTAACCTTGTGTTCAGCACTCTCAACCTTGTGTTAATGCATTCTCAAAATTCTAGCCCAGGGGAAACCTGGCCTGCCCAGGTGTATTGGGTGCTTCATTTACATGTGAATAAGGGTTTGTTACCTTTTGGCTTCAAGGTCTCTTCCCGTAAAAAGCAAGAGACAACGCTAGGGTGTCTGTTTGCAGTAATGCCATCTCAAGGAAAAATTTACTTAAATCCACTTGTGACCTGGGAGTACCAATCTGCAAATAAATGAGACTGCATCCAGAGATCGAGAGCATTTGCTACCTTGCAAAGCTCCCTCTCACTCCAAGCAGCATTTGCTTGTAGTTTCATTGCATTGCACTGATCCCGGCAGGCCGAGAGGCGGCATAACCCAAAAGAGGATTCCTATTATCTCTTGCATAAAATACTATATTAACCTCCTAATGAATTTGCCTCTTCTACCTCAAATTTATGCTCCACACAGCAACCAAGATTCTCTTTTCAAGTCATATTATATCACTGTCCTGTAAAGGCCAATGAAACCTTTGATGTCTAGTCCCAGCCCAAACCCCCAACCTCATCTCATACCACTCCCCACACTTCACTATGTTCCAATTACCATGACCTTTCTTCCTTTCATGAACTAGCCACAACTGTTGCACCTCTGTGACTTTATACTTACTTGTCTCTTTGCTTGGACTTCTCATCTACAAGATGCTTGAATTGTGAGTTCTTTATATTTTTCACTCATATTTTTCAAGTTTACCTAAGACTTCTTTTCAGAGAGGACTGCACAGCTACCTACCTAAGTAAAGTACTCTCCAACTCTATGAATTGACTTCAATAAACCTTACAACAATACAACTTGTTTGTTTCATTCATTTGTTAACTTATTGACTTTCCATCTCTTCTCACTAGGATGAACACTTATTAAAGGCAAAGACTTCTATCCACTTTTTTTCCACTGTACTTCACAATACAATGCTTGGCACAATCAATGGATTTTGAATAAAAATATAATTTAAATGAATAGAAATCAACAAATTACAAAAGAAAAACACAATTAAAAAAACAATCAATCCAAATGTATTCCCTCTTTTGAGTATTTAAAGAAATGTACTTTAAAGTAATAAGATTTTTAAATAATAAATCCAAATAAAAGTTTTATTCTTAATGTGAGCAAGGGTACAATAATTCTCTGTGAACAACTACAGATTTTCCAGAAAGCAATATGGTAGTATGTATCAACAATAATAAAAATGTTCATATCCTTTGACATAGTCACATTTCATTTGAAAATTTATTCCAAGGGAAATAAATAAATATGGGGCAAAGCTCTATGCATAAGGATTTTTATTGAAATTGTATCTGTATAGTATGTAGTGTAAGCAGAGAAATTATTCTACATTCATTGATATGAACAGAGATTAAAAACAATGGTTATGGAAGCAAAGTAGCACCAAGTGAAAATAATCACGCTATAAAATTAAATTTAAAAGGATACAAAAATGCATGTAAAACATTAAAAAATAAAATATACAAAGATAACAGAGAAAAGTGATGAGATTAAAATTGTTTTTTAAACTTTGTTTTCCAAACATTTTGTGTTTCATCACTTCTATAATGAAAATAAATAACTGTTCTGCCTGTCTGAAAATATTACTTTTGAACAGCTTATGAATTCACTCTTTCAACTTTCAGTCCCTGATACATGCTGGATCCTGTGGGTGAATATACCCATGTTTGTCTTCAAGACCTCAACAATGAGCACAGAGAGAAAAGATACCTAATCACAATACAAAATGGGGTGTGATAAGGACAGTAAGAAAGGCCTCTGTATGAGGAATAAACAGTCCCTGGTCCCCCATCGTAGGATATTTTGTTGTTCTCAGTAAGTTGTTAATACTGGGAAGTGTGTTAATCAGAGTGGTCAGTTACATGTCCCCAAATCTCAAAAGTCCAGTGTAGATGTTCCTGATTAGTGGTCCTTGGCAGGGGAGGGCTCTCTTCTAAGCAATAACTCGGGCATCATGTGCTTTGCTAGTGTCTTCCAAGGTCCCTTGAGGAGGGAGCAAGAACCAGGGGAAGACACATGAAATACACAATCACCTAAAACAACACATCACATTCGTTCTCTTTTCACTGACTTGAATGAATCACATGTCCCTGACCCCTAAACATAAGGAGCAGGAAACTGTAGTTACAGGCTGTGCAACGACTCTATACGATGGACAGGCTAGGGCCACATACATGGTAGACTTAGACTGTTGCAAGGTAGAGGGTAGTGGAATGTGAACATGCTTTGTCACCAGAAGTATAATTAAATAGCAGGGCACTACTAGCAGCAGCAGCTTGGACAATGGCTTTGTATTTGGGTCACAAACCTCTTGGAGAATATGATGGAAACTAAAAATTCTCTTGCAGTGCACAATAGCCATTATATTTGTAGTCTGTCTTCCTTTCATGTTTCTCCTCTGCATAAAACCTTAGGGATTAAACTACTCAGAGACTCCATTTTCCAGAGGGAAAATGTTTGCAGCCACCTAAAAAGGTGATCATTAAGAACAGAGCCAAGAGTTTCCCTCAACTTGTTCTTTAGCTAGAGATCTTTTATTCCAGTTAAAATGGAGATCAGGAGAGTCAGTGACAACCCAAAGCTACGGAATGAGGGAGTCATTATTTTAGGACGTAAGGTAGTTACTGTCTGTATTCTGTTCATGTCCCTGGGGCCTCTCCACTTTAGTGCTCTTCAGCTGAATTCCAGCTGTCAACATCTGCATCTCTTCCCCAAAGGGCTTTCTCGGAAGCTGGAGAAGACTCCTTTGCAAGGCAGGCTGGGAGTCCTGGGAATTATTGCCCCCAGGGATGCTGATATACAAAACCTCAAGTTCCTTTCCCTCACGTGAGATAACTTTGAAGCATATGTTGTAGAGCTTCCCAGGGGTTTCCCATGGGATGAAGCTCCAGTTTATTCGCTGTGGCAGCAGGGTTGATAATGTGCATTCTGTATTTGCTGCCTTCCCTCATTAGTTGCACTTCTCCACTCCCTTACTGATGCTCCCTGTACATCCCAAATAAACTACTGACCCTTGAATCCTTGCTGTAAGAAATGTTTCTGGGGCACCCAACCTGAAACAGTAGAGTTAAGCTCAGGAAAGAAAGATCATTAGTATGTGATACTTCTTGAGGGCTGATGATGTCTCATTTGCTTCTGTATCCCTAGCATCTAGGAAAAATGCTTGGCTCAGGGTAGACATCCAATACATCCTTCATTAAGGGAATGAGAGATGGAGGTTCTTGGGGAAGCAATGTAGAAAACTAAGCATTATTTAAGCAACAACCAGCATACATTTCTATAGTAATTAACCATTTGGAATTTTAGAAAGCACTTTCCTATGTATCTGCTGCAGATATTAACAACTCCATTTCACAGATGGAGAAATGGGGTTGCAGAGCATTCTAACTTGTCCAAGGCCATCTGGAGAGGGCAGTGCTGGGAATCACAGCATGTCCCTTGATGCAGTGTCAAACTCTTATTGTCATTGTCAGCAGCATGATGTCTCTGCCACTGCGAAAGACACATTCACTTGTTATGTTTCAGCCAGAGACACGACACCAAGCATAATCAAGGTTGCTTCTTTTCTCTTCTCTTGAATTTCTCAGACTCAGGGGTTCTTATCATGGGGTGCATGGATGGACAATGAGGAATTAGTATTTATGTTTATATGTATTTTTTATAAGGGGATTCTTAGTCTGCATCATATTCTCAAAAAGGTCTGTGACCCAAATAAAGAGCCATTGTCCAAGCTGCTGCTGCTAATAGTGCCCTGCTCTTTAATTACACTTCTGGTGACAAAATGCATTCATGTTCCACTTCCCCTCCTTTGCAATAGCCTGAGCTCCCTTAATGAATTCAGCTGTTATTCAAGCAGGCTTCTTTTCACTCAGTCCCCTTAATATGCATATTAATACTCTTTTTCTTCTGCTTGGATGCCACTCAAGTCTCGGTTGGTTTTACTTTAAGACTATCCAATATTGGGCAGCAACCAATCTTTCCATCTTATCCTCTGTTAATTCTCTTTATCTTCCCAGCTGCTCAGTGAAAATGAGAATGGCTAGTTTCATTTCCCGAAACTTCCTTTCCTTCTAGCCTTTTAAACATCATCAATCCCATTGGAAATGCTGTCCCATAGACTTCTCGCCAGTAAAACTCTTGCCAGTAACTCAGGACATGACTCAATGCCCTTTCCTCAGCCAAGTCTTTCTGTCCGAATATTGAATGATATTTATAAATGGCAGCTAACATTTATTGAGGGCTTGCTATGTACCAGGCATGACGTTAAGTTATTGGTAAATATTTAAACCAAAACTTTCAAGATTTAGAAAGATTAAGTAATGTTAGTTTCTGTCATAAATAAAACAAGAGATGATGTCAGTAGCTTAACAAAATTGAAGCTTATTTCTTATATATCTAAATTTTAAATATGTGTTCCTTATAAGCAAAAGGAGTAGGAATTTAGGGACATGGCTTTTTTCATCTTGTGGCTCTGCCATCCTCAACAACACTATGAGGTAGGTATTAACTATGTCCATGATGAGTCAAGGAAACTAAGGCTTAAAAGTATTAAGCAAATGGCAGACCTAGGACCTGCATCCAATTAGTTATGCTCCAGAGAAAACATCCTTAACCACCATGTTGGGCTGTGCTGCCTTAGAAGGAATAAATTTCAACCTCTCCTTTTAGCCTGTTCTCTCTCCAGGTCAAGAGGTGCAGGCTGCCTACCAGGAGCTGGCAATGAAGGGAAGCCAGAGACTGAAAATTCAGTACAGCAGAGAGTCCTGGGGCAGGAAGAAAGAAACACACACCAGGGCTCCTTTTAACAGAAGAGAGACCCCCCCCCCCCCCCCCCCCAGGAAGAGGGTCCTTCTGCTCAACCTGACCCTTATCAATCGTGGCTCCTGCAGCTTTAACATCCTGGAAACCACAGGAGTCTGGAATATCCCTCTGCTGGCTAGGGAGGGGCTAATTAACTGATAATGTCTGCTCTCCTCGAGAAGGGCAAGTTCAAAGGAATGTTTATTCTCTGGAGCCGCCATCTGTCTGCACAAACCCAGCATCATCTGACAAAGGTTGCTTCATCTTTCTGGCTTTTCACTCCATCTTCATCCTCTAGGTGAATCTCTGTCTGATAAGTGTTCTCGTGTCTCAGGCTGAGTTTAGACATCTATAACAGGTGATGTGACAGAAGTACTTTGCTCTTACTGGCCTTTCCCAGAACCCAGAAAGAACCAATACTTTTAATTATTATTATTATCATTATTATTATTAAATTAATTAATTAATTTATTTTTGTTACAGATGTTTCTCCTTTTTCCACCATTGATGCCCTCCTTCCCCTCCCTCCTCGCCCTGGATAAATATTGAGATTTTCATAAGAAAAGATTTCTTTTGAAATTCTACACAACACACCTATGTCTGCTACCTGACTTCTGATATTACTACACAGTCTTATTAGTGCAGATACATCTCCTAACAGGTCACCACCATGACGGTGATGGTCTACTCTTTTTTTTTCTTTTTACTTTGTGTCCTTTATTTATTTATTTATTTATTTATTTATTTATTTATTTATTTATTTATTTTTGTTACAGATGTTTCTCCTTTCTTTCCCCATTGACACCCTCCTCCCCATCCCCCCCGCCCCGGCTTTGTTGTCCATGTCCATCAGTTATGCATACATGCATATAAGTTCTGTGGTTTGTCTCCTCCATCCCCGCACCACACCTTCTTCTGAGGGTTGTCAGTCTGTACCCTACTTCCATGTCTCTGGGTCTACTCAATTCCTCAGACTGTTATTTTCATTATATTCCACAAATAAGTGAGATCATATGATACTTGTCTTTCTCTGCTTAGCTTGTTTCGCTTAGGATAATACTTTCCAGGTCACTCCAAGTCATCTCAAAGGATAAGAGATCTTTCTTTCTTACAGCTGCATAGTACTCCATTGTGTATATGTACCACTTCTTGTTTATCCATTCATCTACTGATGGACATTTGGGCTGTTTCCAGATCTTAGCTATTGTAAATAGTGCTGCTATGAACATGGGGGTACACATATTCTTTCTGATTGGTATTTCAGGTTTCTTAGGGCATATTCCTAGAAGTGGGATCACTGGGTCAAATGGCAGTTCAATTTTTAACTTTTTGAGGTAACACCATATTGTTTTCCATAGTGGCTGCACCAGTCTGCATTCCCACCAGCAGTGTACTAGAGTCCCCTTTTCTCCATACCCTGGCCAACAGTTGTTGTTTGATGATTTGTTGATGGCGGCCATTCTGATAGGTGTGAGGTGATACCTCATTGTTGTTTTAATTTGCATCTTTCTGATGATTAGTGATGTTGAACATTTCTTCATATGTCTCTTAGCCATTTGTATGTCCTGTTTGGATAGGTGTCTATTTGGTTCCTCTGCCCATTTTTTAATTGGGTTCTTTGTCTTACTTTTGTTGAGCTGTATGAGCACTCTATATATATTGGAAATTAACCCCTTATCTGATGTATCATTGGCAGTTATGCTCTCCCATACAGTGGGTTGCCTTTCCATTTCTTTTGCTGTGCAGAAGCTTTTGAGTTTGATGTAGTCCCATGTGTTCATTTTCTCCTGTGTTTCTGTTGCCTTAGGTGATGTATCAGTGAAAATTCTGCTGTGTATGATGTCTTAAATTTTGTTGCCTACATTTTCTTCTAGGATTTTTATGGATTCATGAGCCACATTTAAGTCTTTTATCCATTTTGAGTTTAGAACCAGTACTTTACTTCAAGGCAGTAACAACTATTGAGATCTGTCTATATGCCAAGTCTTTAAATATCATCCACACAGTATCCCATCTACGCCTTAGCTCCCACGATCCCCATGTTTCAGATGAGGCACATGAGCTGTCTCTGACCATGTATAATGAGTTTGCTTAGTTTTAAAGTTTTTCTAAGACTCTACACAAAATATCCATCAGGAAGGCTGTCAAGACCTCTCCCACTGGACTAGTAAAAAGCTATCTGACCTTTGTGGAAGAGAAATAAGAATGAACAATATCCTGGATAAAAATATAAACTTCCTAAATCTCTTCTACAGATGAATAGATCAGGGATTGAAGTCCTGGGTGTGTAACTATCTAGGTTAATTGCTTTGCTTTCAGACAGGCACATTTATGTAGTATTTATACCACTATGATAACCTAGTTATTAAATAACAGAAAAGGAATAAAGGAAGACTTTTATACAACTTTGCCATTTATACAGCTTTACCAGAAAGCTGCAGTTTAGGCACATGCCCAATAAGATCTGGATGGTGTGGAAAGATGTTTACCTGTCAATCACACCTAGAAACAGGTAATTGGCCAGAATAAATGTGGTCATTACAAGGGGACCAAACCTGAAATATTTGAACTCCTGACTCCTGGCTTGTGGGGCTCTCATATTCTGCATGCACCCACATGACTCACAGCCACGTGGAACCCACACAAGGGACTAATTGGCTGAATCCAGTCTGATACTCTGCTGGACTCAGCTCCACCATGAAGCGGAAATTCTGGACACTGGCCCTGCTTCTAGCTCTGCTAAAACCCTAGCTGCATGTCTTCCAGGACTGGCTTAAGGGAGCCGGGACTCTACAAACCGAAAAAATATGACTATACACAAATAAAACTTTTTACCACATCTCATTCTCCTCTGCAAGTCTTAGAAAATTCATTTTCTCAAAATATCGCAAGAACCCCCGCCCCCCACACCAGTGCCAGAGAAATTCAATTCTCCAGCAACAGTTTCATCTGAGTACTTCCCTTGGAGGGAGTGTGTGCTTAGATTATTAATTAACTTTGCATTACATTGGAGCAGCATCTAATTCCCTGAAGAGTATGCAGAGAAGATAGTGGCAAAGAGGAGCCTGGAGAGATAGGTTCCCCGTGTGGAGCCCTGAATGCTGCTTTCTGTGAGCCTAGACTGTAAAGAGAAAGTGGGCAGTCTCCCTTGTTCCCTGCGAGTTTCTGCCTCTTCCCAGGAGCAGCACTAAGACTCTTTTATGTCCCATAGTGGCAGGAAGGGCAGCCTAATCCTAGGTTATTGCTCCCAGCAGCTACTTCCCCTCAAACAAAATCTTCTGCAAATGCATATACCCTTTCAATACCACCTGACACCAAAATGTAAAAAAAAGGTGTCCCTTTTCTGTTTCCTGACCTTTATTTCCAAATAGAAGTATCTAAAAATCTGATACATAGTTCATGTCTAATAATGGATGGACAGACAGACAGGTGGGTTGATGAATGAATAGAAACATAAATAAATGAATGAAAAGCTAAGCTCTCTTCTTCATTGAATCATGCATAAAGCACTGAGTCAGATACTCTCATCCTAGATTCTGTCTTCTTAGCAGCTTAGAATGGCTTATTGATGCTTCTGGAATATTTTAGTTGACAGAACAAACTCAGAATGGCAATGCTTGCCACGGTTCAAGCAGCATCGTGAAAGCTGATTAAACAGACTGAGGTATGAAGGAAAATGTCAGTCTACATAGAGGAAAGTCTCAGATGTTTGCTTATGACTCTCAGGGTGTGAAGCAATTGATTGTAGTTTCTGTCATTTTTTTCCTGACTCACTTGCCCATCTAGCACTCTTTTGAACAATTTTTGGGATATCTACTGGTAAGGGATTAGCATGTTAATTAACTTAGATAACTATCACATTCATAAATATATATATTTAGAGACTGGCTTTCCATTCTCATCTTTCTAAATAATGGTGCTACAGCAATTTGGTGTGATAAATTCACTAAGCCATGATCAAGAAGCTTTAGATTCAATGCTGCCATTCAGCCCTTCTATACCTTGGAATTGAAACATTTTTATTGATCCAGATGCTAAAGAAACTAAGATTTTCTCCAAGTAATCAGTGGCACCAGAAGGAAAAGCAACATTCTGTTGCTCTTGGCTTCAAATTCCCAGTAAGAGAATTTAGAGATGATCAGAGCTAGCATTTAGGTAGCTGCTAGTTCAGATACTTTTAATATGAAAACTGAATCATTCTTCTTTCTTCCTTCTCTTTACAGAATGGAAGGCTCAGGTTTTTCCACACCTCCAACAAAGAGTTGACAAATAAACCTGCTCTACCCCCTGAGAACAGAACAAGTAATTCAGCTGTAATGGCTGAGTTAAGTAAGTTACCAAGCTTTCTTGGAAAAGAAATGAAAGGTGCTAAGGAAGTTTTAAAAGCAGAAGGAGCCAGCTACATAGAGCTGGGTGAATGGAACTCACCAAGTTCACTGCATGACTCAAGTGTTTAAGAGTTTCATTGAAGTTGATCTCTCACCACCGAACACCAAGGCTGTGGAGGTAACATTCCATCACCCAGGTTGGGATGCCTTTACCAACTACGCCCTCCCATGGGTGCCCAGTGAGGACCTAGCTTTGTCAGTATGCATCACTGCCCCAAGCACTGGCCATCAGGAGTAACACTCAATTATGAATCACAGTCCCCTTCTAATTACCTCCTGTGAATACCCTCTGCAACTCACAGGAACCTGGAAACTCAGAAGAAGGGGTGGAACCCTATAATTAAACAGAGCTGAAATGAAAATCTCAGTGCCCCCTGAGCTGTGTGATGAATGTTACTTCAGTAATATTTCATTTTACACATGAGAAAATGAGGGTTCAGAGAGGGTTTTATGATTTGCCTGAGTCGCAGAATCTGGTAAAGACAGAGCCAAACCTAGGACTCAAGTTGCCTGGGTCCATAGGTCTCAAAGCTCATTGAACATAAGTAATATGCACATAATGGTTGTAATTGGTAGTGCTCATCTTAAAATATTTTTTAATAAACAGGAAAATAACCTAAAAACCTCAGGGAAGGCAATCCCTAAGTCTGTTCAAGTGGCCCAGTAGATCGGTTCTCTGGAAACATTTGACTCTTTTTTACAAGAAACCCCGTGTGAATTCTCTTCATTCACATGCCCGGGAGCTGGGTTTCTTGGGCCTCTTGGCCTTTCATCTTAGACTATGCCCACAGATCAAACCAGCTTCTCCCAAGAATGCTCTCTCTGAGGTGACACCGAACTATCTATAAACTTTTATTAGGGCCTACAGTTTTACTCTGTGAGTTAAAAGGCAAGGTACCATGCTCAAACAGGGAGAACTTCGTCCTCTGAGTCACTTTTGTATTTTATGATGGCTGTCTCTTTTCCTACCCTTTTTCTTATAGTCTGAACTATTCTCTAATTTTTCCTCTGGGTAGCCCCATTCTTGATCTTTGCAAAAGTGAAATTTTTTCTTGTATCTTTTCTCTTTAATTTCCTGCTTTGGGTTTAGCAACTGCTCTCTTCTTTGGTCATTATCAATGAAAAGATACTATACATACAGAGACCTTCTCATGATGGAAAGGAAGAAATGAGCCCTGCAGATCAGGGCCCAGCCAGCTCCTTCCCCTGGCTCTGGCAGGTACACAGAGGGAAGAAAAGTAGGACCAATAGTATTCACATCTTCACACCTTCTCATTGGTGTCATCTCACCCTTGCCTCAGAGGACCCATCCACCTGCCTCGCACTGTCCTTTCAGGGCCACGTCAGAAGGAAAAGCAGCAGGCACTTAATGTCTTCTTAGAAAGCATTGTCCTTCTATAAAAATGGACTTCTCACTGTCCCCCAGTTCTTTGGATCAGTCATACAGATTGAGCTACTTAGCTGAGGGTTTTGGCACCATACTGCACACTCCACACATCCCTTGGGTAGACACAATGACCTCTATCTTACTTCAACCCACTTGATAGATTAATAGGCATCTAATCTGTAAACAAGCCAACATGCAACCTCAGAAATGAGTGATTAGAAACACCATTTGGCTGCAGCTGCCTGGCTCAAGTTCAGCATTAAAAACATATCTAATTGCATATCTCATTGCCTTGGGGGAACACAAAGAAATCTAAGATTTTTAAATGCATCATCCACATTTCCCCCAGGTAGTTTGGTAAAATGGTTAAGAACACCGGGTTCTGGAATCAGAGTGTCTGGGTAAGTATCCTGTCTTTGTTATTCAAAGCTTCTGTGACCTTGGACGACTTACTACACTTTGCACACTTCATTTTTTCATCTTTAATTGCAATATAATTACCATAGTTACCTCATAAAGTTGGTGTGAATACATATACTGCACAGAGAACAGCGTCTGGCCCATAGCGCTAAGAAATATGGGTGATTGTTATCATATGGACAAGCAGATTCTTACTATTTCAGAGAGAGAGAGATCTTGCTTCCATAAACTTGTGATTCTAACTGAGCTAATGTGACACTGGGAATATGCAGCAGGATGCCAGGGACACCCAAAGGCACAAGGTAAATGTAGTCCATCTTCCTGGAATATCAATTTGACTCCTAAGATGTAAAATAAATAGTCTCACCTATCTATATTAACATGGATAGAAGTCAAATTGTGATTTTTGAGTGGTCAAGCTGCAGAATTTCCTACAGTGTAACAATGATTTTTAAAACACAGAAATGTGGAATGGTTTCACAGAAGATGTAAATGAGTACAAATAAGGATAAACCACAAATAAGTAATAATTACTTCTAGGGAATCAAGAGGAGACAGGGGTCATAGGTGGTGGTTAAGGGGACATCAGCTTATAAGGTGCTACATGGTTTCAAGATGGGAGAATAGGTTTATAAATTACATGTATAATGACCTTTTTTAAAAAAAATTAATTTAATTGGGTTCTTTGTTTTCCTTTTGTTGAGTTGTATGAGCACTCCATATATATTGAAAATTAACCCTTATCTGATGTATCATTGGCAATTATGCTCTCCCATACAGTGGGTTGCCTTTCCATTTTGATGATTGTATCTTGTGCTGTGCAGAAGCTTTTGAGTTTGATGTAGTCCCACGTGTTCATTTTCTCCTTTGTTTCTGTTGCCTTAAGTGATGTATCAGTGAAAATTCTGCTGTGTATGATGTCTGAAATTTGGTTGCCTACAGTTTCTTCTAGTATTTTTATGGACTCATGAGTCACATTTAAGTCTTTTATCCATTTTGAGTTTATTCTTGTGTATGGTGTAAGTTGATGGTCTAGTTTCATTTTTTTGCATGTAGCTGTCTAATTTTCCCAACACCATTTCTTAAAGAGGCTCTTACTCCACTGTATGTTCGTATGTTCTTGCCCCCTTTGTCTAATATCAGAGAAACTAAATAGACACCTCTCCAAACAGAACATACAAATGGCTAAGAGACATATGAAGAAATGCTCAACATCACTAATCATCAGAGAGACGCAAATTAAAACAACAATGAGGTATCACCTCACACCTATCAGAATGGCTGCCATCAACAAATCATCAAACAACAAGTGTTGGCGAGGGTGTGGAGAAAATGGGACTCTAGTACACTGCTGGTGGGAATGCAGACTGGTGCAGCCACTATGGAAAACAATATGGTGTTACCTCAAAAAATTAAAAATTGAACTGCCATTTGACCCAGTGATCCCACTTCTAGGAATATACCCTAAGAAGCCTGAAACACCAATTAGAAAGAATATATGTACCCCTATGTTCATAGCAGCACTATTTACAATAGCTAAGATCTGGAAACAGCCCAAGTGTCCATCAGTAGACGAATGGATAAACAAGCAGTGGTACATATACACAATGGAGTACTATGCAGCTGTAAGAAAGATCTCTTATCCTTTGAGACAACATGGAGGGACCTAGAAAGTATTATCCTAAGCAAAACAAGCCAAACAGAGAAAGACAAGTATCATATGATCTTACTTATTTGTGGAATATAATGAACATAACAGTCTGCGGAATTGGGTAGTCCCAGAGACATGGAAGTGGGGTACAGACTGACAATGTCCAGAAGAGGGGGTGGGGGGAAGAGATAAACCACAGAACTTATATGCATGTATGCATGAACAATGGACATGGACAACAAAGCTGGGGACAGTGTGGGGAGGGAGGGGAAGGAGGGAATCAGTGGGGGGGAAAGGAGCAACATCTGTAACAAAAATAAATTAATTAAAAAAAAATTAATTTAAAACATTATTTTATTTTGCAATGGACCAGACACAAAATGGAATAGAAAGAGACGTTTGCATAAATTTTCAGAATAAAACATGATACACAAAGAAGATTTCCAGCCCAGCCAGGGTGGCTCAACCCATGCACCAAGAGGTTGCTGGTTCAATTCCTGGTCAGGTCACATGCCCAAGTTGTGGGCCCCATCCCCAGTGGGAGGCATGCAGGAAGCAGTCAATCAGTGTTCTCACTCATTGATGTTTCTCTCTCTCTCTTCCTCTCTCTCTAAAGGCAATAAAGAGAAAAAAAATTAAAAAGATTTCCAGTTGTAGGGTGAAACTACCTACTGGAGCTTCCCAACATACACATTCACCTTTATTTGTTGTCATATGAGATTTGAAAGAAAAATTTGAGGAGCACCACATTGGTTGGATGGGATCCTTACTCCATTTCCTCATACTCGGTTGGTAACACACACTTGCCCACGTCAGAATATCAGTTAGCCATCCCTTTTGATCCTCTTCATATTCAAGCAATCTCCAAGGCCCACCTCCTAAATTCCTCTAAAACTGGCCCGGTCCTCTTACTTCTCATTTATCTAGGACATCCTCATCATTTGCCTGAATTCTTGCCAAAGCCTAATACTAAAGCCTAACACCGACTGGTTCCGTCGCCTTCATTTCCATGAGACCCTTTAATCCATTGACACTGACAGCCTCATCGTCTTTAAAATACAAATATCACTACTGCTTAGAATTCTTTGGTGGCCTTCCATCATCTATAATTCATTGGAACACCTTCACAGCAAAGATGGTTCATGACATGAAAGCATGGCTAACCGATCACCAGACTGTCCTTGTCCTGATTAGCACAGAGTTTTAGCTTGGAGGCAGAGGTCCGGAGGAAATCAATTTTGTAGATCCCCTTGCATCTGGTGGTTGGAAAATAAACCTCACCTATCTCCTTTCCCATCTTCCCTCAAAGGCATTTTCCCTAATAAAATCCTTGCATGTGTAATTCTGTCTCGGTGCCTACTTCTTAGAAGTTTGAATTTAAATACAAGAGATTATGCCAAGCAGTCTTCTGAAATAGGTACCATTGTTGTACAAATAGCTAGACTGAGGCTTGAGGATACCGAGAAACATTTCCATCATCTCGTGTCTTCACCTCCCCTTCTACCTGGCGAACTCCCTTTCACCCTCACTACTCAATTCAGGAGTCAATACATCCTCTACTTCCTGTCCTTGAGAAGTGAAACCACTTTTTTTCTGTGCAAACTCTTCTTTCTGGCTCCTTGTTTTTTCTACATGACTGCCCTCTCTATTAGACGATGAGCACCTTGGCGTGTGGGTCTATACATGCCAATATTCGCACCACAATTTGTTAGTATAATGCCTGGAATAAACTCAAGAACTGCATTCTGTTGAATTGTGTTAAGTTCAGCTGAGTTGATTCTGAATGAGATAAAGTAGCCACATGTGAGAAAATAAAAATTATGATAGGTAGATTGAACTCAATATTAAAATTGAAGTTTCAAGTAGCTACAAACATTTCAAGAATTTTGAACTTACAAGGCAACTGACCAAAGAATTTATGAAAGAATTTATAAAAGAATTCTGAGGTCCACCAATTCTATCACATTTGAATCCCTCAGCCTCCTCAAAGCATTAGCATGTGGAGGAGAAGATATGCAAAGAGGTTTCTTTGAAGAAAATGGTTACTCGGCTGTGGTCCACCCTCTGGGGAAAAGGGTGGACAGCGATACTGCCTATGAGAGAAGTTTCCATGGGGCTACTTGGAAGAAGTATATGTGAACTTTCCCAGCTGGAGGAGCATGCGTGCGTTGTGAATTTTCTCCCTTTAGCCGCCCAGGAAACAGTGAGGGACAAGTCAGCTAGCTGCCTTGGTGGTGCTGGGGGAAGCCTGCAGACTTAGGATGCTTATGAACTCTGAGTTCAGTAGGGCAAGAGGTGTATGACTTCTTCCTGTGATTAAGAGGGTTGAGTAGAGGGAAAGAGACTCAGCATAGTGTTACTGGGGCATTCTTTCCAATAGGGTCCCCTCAAGGGGTCTGGTCCCCAGCAGCAAAAACATAGAAACGAGTTGCTAATTATTAAAATGTGAGGAAGTAGTCCCATAAAATTACCTGTAATAGAGATGTATCCATCCAGGTCGAGGCAGCTATAAAAGTGCAAGGGCAGCAGAAAACCTTCAATGAGCTAGTCAAAGTGTCACATAAGGAGGGTTAGGTGACACTTGGCCTAAGAGCAGCAAGCCAAGTAATGATCACCCTGTCCTCTGAATCTACTGCCACCTCCTTCCTTCCTATCCCATCACTGCCTCCAGAAACCCAGACAGCATCTGGTGAGCATAAAGGAGACGCCCCAGGCATAGAAGCACAGGTGAAGCTATCACACCTCACTTTCTCGTTCCCAGACTTGCCACCTGAATGAAGCAGGATGAAGCTGGGGGCAGGGGAGAGGAGTTCCCATTGCACTTCCCCAGGGTTTTAGATAGTGTCTTTCACTGAACATCGTAATTACTAAACACAACCAACTGTCATTTCACCTGTCTGCTAGTAGAAGTGAACAGAAAAGTCATAGACCGGCCAGAATTTTCATTCAAAAATGAGAATGCTCTCCCATGAATAAAATTAAAAGAGATGGTGGAACTTTAACAAAATGTGTCCTTTGATTTGTGAACTTGAGCTTCAGAAGTCCTGCCTATTCTGTATACCAGTTTCCTCGCGATCAATACTACTGACATAACCATAATTCAGAGTCAGGGGGTAGACTGGAGAAACGGGTTTTCCAAAGAATAGAAATCTGGAGGCAGAATATCACCCAGGCCCACCTGGGCAGGATTATACTTTCTCTTTCCAGAAGAGCCCAATATTCTTGAACATGCTCTTAAAAAGAAGTGCCTAGAATTTTAGTGTAGAACAACATCTCTCAAAATGTGATCTTTAGACTAAGGACAATAGCATCACTTTGGAACTGTTTGGAAATGCACATCCCCAGGCCCCACCCCAGCTAACTAAATAAGAAAGTCAGGGAGTGGGTCCAGCAGTCTGTGTTTAACCAGCCTGCCAGGTGATTCCGATACAACTAAAGTTTGAGAAACACAGGTATAAAACATTCCAGAATATTGACCTGACCCTTGTATAAAAAGACAGCAATTTAACAAAATATCAGCTGTTTCTTGTGTTGTTGTTTTTTTAATTCAGGCAGCAGGCAGGACACTACCTGAGCTGGGAGAACATTATACCAAAATACAGATGGGGGCATGTAGACAAGTAGAGAAATGTACCAGCAGAAAGCCGTGTAAGAAATGATGCTAGCCTCCTTTGAGAAGTGCTTTATGTGCTGATAAGCAATCAGGTGAGAATAAAATCACATGCAAAATATGTTCATTCACCCAGGTAACCTAAATATCATGACCATGACTATTAAGCATGTGTGGTTGTTTTAAACACTTAGATTTTTCACTGAACACTTCAGTCCAGGTAAGAGTTTCCTATATATAAGCTAAACAATTGCATTGTTTATTAAATGAGCTGGAAACTTGTGACTTATTACATGAATGAGTAGCCGAATTCTCTCTCTCTCTCTCTCTCTCTCTCTCTCTCTCTCACACACACACACACACACACACACACACACACATCTGTTAAAACCTGCACCAGTGTATAAGTAAGTACAAAACTATAGCTATAGATCCATCCAGTGGGGATGAAACAAGTAGAGTCTCAGGATTTTGAAAGAACCGGTCTGCCCAATATCATTCATTTATTCACCCTGCATTGCTGGGTACCTAACTACTTGCACCAGCAACATTATAACTTTAACAGCTCATTTGTAATATACCTTTTTCCATGTCAGGTACATCATGCTTATAGAAATTTTCTCATTTAATCCAATGACAATTCATCCTTGGAGTACTATTACTATTCCCATCTCAGAGAAGAAATCGACCTTAATTAACACCCAAAGTCACCAAGCAGGGACAGGGCAAAACCAAGTTGTCAACCCAGGCAGTATACTGTCTGTCCTCTTAACCACTGCACTATATCGCCTCCTGCAAAACTGGGAGCACTTTATGTATTAGTGTATAATTACATATGGCCTGCCTGTTGCACAGAGATTATTCACTCTCCAACTAAAATGTATTGAGCCCTGGCTCTACTATGCACTACTTGTGGGAACTCAGACATGGTATCTTTTCTTACTGAGCCAAAGTCTTTCCCTGTAGCTCCCAGGCTGTTATGAAGATGATATAAAGTATATACAGCACTTGGCACTAGGAGGTCCATAAAGTTCTTAGAAACACTTTGAAGGGCTCCACCACCACCACAGTCAGCTGACTCGATCAAGGTGCAGTTCTGTAAAGTCTAAGTAGGGGCGGGGGGATCATCCTACATACTTCCAACTTGGAAGCTGGTCAGCTTCATAGTGTCTCCTGTGTAAAGGTGGCTTTGTATGTTCAGTTGAAAAATACTCTAAGAACATCAACATGCCCCTAGTCACTTGAAGGTACACACCAAAGTCAGAGGGCCAAAAGCTACCATGGACCAGTTCAGGCATTCAACCAGGATTCATGTACACTGCCGTCTTTAGCCTTCATGACGGTGAGTTTGAGCATTCTCATCACATTCTAGATGACATGTCATATCTGAGTTTAAAAGTCCATACTATTCCCAGTACCTATGCCGACTCCCTGATATAAGGACGCATATGGATTATGCACCATTTCTGAAGCAAATAACCTTCTGTTCTTTATCATTAGTGTAAATGATTGCTAACTATAACTACAAATATCACCTTGAGTTTCCTCTACAGGGTGTATTATCATGAGAAATGAGTTCCCCTTGCTGGGCAGTAGACTCTTCATATGTCTGGCACTAGATTTCAGTCATGTGTATGCCACCTTCATGACTTTTGCTATTTTCAAGGGACACCTAGAAGGGATGACCACTGTCACCTGTCACAAATAGAAGGCATTCATAGAAATAAATACAAAGAAAACTACACAATGCCATTGGATCCTAGCTAGATAATGTTCCCTTGCTTTTCTGTAAAAATGGAAAATAATGAGCATTTGAGAAGTGGTAAACACAAAGTAACAACAACCTAAAACTTCCTATTGACTATATTCAGAATGATTTGATGGTATTGGAAAAGAAACCCCATTCATTAGGTGATTTAATGCCATGCGTTGTCCAGCCGCCACATAAAGTCATCTCATAAGCCACCGAAGAGCATTTGTTGTGGCCCTAATGGTAGCTTAGGAAATAATGAACAAAAATGGTTTCAGGGTTCCTTCGAGCCTTTCTATTTTATGGAAAACTTCTGTGCTTGTGCCTTTGGTAACCCACCTATTATAAAAATAGATGTACATTCAAGCAGTGTTCAGTCATACTTGGGGATGTCATAAATATTGGTAATGGATAAACAATAAAACCCTCACCCCCATTTAGAGGTACGCTAATGATCAGAACACAAGCAAGTAATCCAATTCACCTATATCTTTAATGGTCCCTGGAGCTGAATGTGCCTCCAGTGACTAGAAAGAAAAACGAGGAAAAAAATATCTGCCTGTCAAAAGAGAACACGGCTCACATCAGCTCAAAATCGTGTATGAAACTGTGCTGGATATTCTCAACTGAGTTAAAGTGCACTCGCTACAAATTCACATCTGAAGTTTATCTGTAATGATGAATCGCCTTCCAATGTTTCTTTCTGCCTCCCCAAAAGATTTTGTTTGTATAAAAGAGATAAGATAGACAATTCCTAGGAAGGAGAAAGAAACAATGAAGACAGAGGATGCACATATCTGCTTGCTCCCTGTTGGCGTTCCCCAAGTCTTAAACATTAAAACAGTAAATACTATACTGGGGAACAGCTAGTTACAAAGAAGAGTACTTCATAAGCATACTTAAGAGCTGTTCTCCATTTATTGACCACACTGCAGAAAGGCAGAAGTTCCTAGATACTCAAATACTACTGATTTTCAAACAGTAATGTCCTTCTACATCCAATTATCCTCCTGAAAAATTCTATTTGAAAAATTTATTAGATACAGTGATCACCTCCATACATTTTGCATTCCCTTCCAAAGATCTGAGAGTCAAGACAGCACGCATACATGATTGAGTAAAGCAAGGGACCAAATGTCATGCTTAGTTTTAAGTTATATCTGAAGATATCATGCAAAGATACCAGCAGATGCAAATAGAAAGGTCAAGGAGAAAATCCTTGTAAGGGAGTCCTTCATGTCCAGTGTGATATTATATATATCCAAGCTAGGATAAATTTATAAAATGAAGAGAAAATGTATCAGTTAGATACAATTATCCACCCTGAAAATTGGTTATTTATTGTTTCTACTAAGTCTTTGCATCGGCCAGAGATTGACTGATCTAAGCTGGGTTTGGCTCGGAGTGGCTCCACTCCATGTGTCTCTTACCCTCCTGAGTCCACAGGCTGGCCTGGACATAGCCTCCATGTGTCCATGGCGAAGTTCAAAAGTGCAAACTCAAATGTACACACACTTCTTCAAGCTTCTACTTGAATTAGTTCGGCTAGTATCCCACTAACCCAAGTCACATGGCTGAACCTAGAATCAAGGGATGGGGAAATACAGCCCCTTCTTGGTAGGCAGAGATGCAAAGTCATTTGCCAAAGAACAAGGAAGGATTCCACTAATCACCCAGTTCTTTGTGGAGAGGAGCAAAGTATCAGTGCCATGAATTCAGTCCATCTCAGGATACAACTAATAAACCAGTCATTCTAAAGAATCTGCCTCAAAGTGAGTCACTATTGAAGAAACACCATAGAAAAAGATACCCTGGTTAGAAAGCCATAATATGACTTGTCATTAAAAGGTCCCAGGCCTTGACAAGCTAAAATCCAGCCCCTAAAACACCTGCAAGAAAAGCTACCGTCAGTAAGCATGGTCTAAACAAGGCTAAGATCGGTGATGTAATTTACCCAAGGGTGCACATTTCATAACTGGAAACAGGAAAATGTCCAAATCTACTTGTCTGAAAGCCTCTGAGGCCTCCACTTTACTACACTGTCTTCACCTGACTGACAGGTTATATCTCTAAAGACCTCTCAAGAGCCAGGTGCTCAAACATCTATAGTCCTTTCTCAGGAAGTTTTAATCCCAACTAATACCTTTCATGAGACAGAGTTCTACCTCCATGAGGAATGCACTTTTGTTTGGAACATGTTTTGATTATTATTATTTCTTTCTCATCACCAAGGAACTTTTAACACATGTGCATAGAAATCGCCAGAGAAGCTTATTAAAATGCAGATTTCTGATGCAATAGCTCTGCAATGGCAGCTAAATTTCTGCATTTCTAACAAGCAAGTAGTGTTGCTGTGTCTGCTCTGGAGCTGATCTGCATTACAGCTTGAATAGTAAGGTGCTAACCCATGTGTGGCTCTTGTACATCATTGATCAGATCACCTCACTTCTCTAAGCTTCAATTTTCTTCTGGATTCTTACATTTTACGATTCTAAGTATCACCAGAAGAAAATATGTTCATTTCCTGCCCAAATGAAGACATACATGAAAAGTGAACCGAGGAAGCATAAATGCTATGATTTATTTTAAGCCTTCTGCCAAATGCATATTAATCTCATTACTTGTTACAAATTGCATCCAGGACAAAGGCACATGGGCCAGTGCTTGTTTCCATGACTATCCAACTGCCCCACCCACACAGAAATATCACAAAACAGAAAAACTTAGCTGTGTTTGCAGCTGCTCTTTGGAATCCCATTATGTAGAACGTGTGTGCTAATCAGAAATTCAATTAATAAAGGTTTGAAAAGATTTAGAGCAATCCATTTTCTTCTCTGCCCCATTCTCTTTCAATGACAATGAGGAATGAATGTGATTATTTTAATAGAAGAAAAAGCTATCTGCCTGCAAGGGTGACTGCAATTTGTCTGTCTTGGGTGCTCCTGGCAGACCACAGACATCTTGGTCCAGCCCTGAAGTCCAGCTGCTTTCACATCCTAGTGTTCTCTCCCTTTTGCATCACTGTTGTCCAGCTATGCAGCTGGTGGAAAATAACTTGCTCTCCTTAGGAACCTCTCGAAGCAGAGCCTCAGACTTCCCATTTACCACACCCTGAAACAGGTCAGGTGCCAAGAAGGGATGGAATCCTGTTCTACCATGAGTACGTTTATTTACAGAAAAATTGAAAAGATAGTACAGAATTCCTATCACATTGGTTGCCCCTATCATTAACATCGTTCATTAAAATGATACATTGGGGGAAAATAATCAGCCAATAACGGTACATTATTATTAACTAAAGTCCATAGTTTATTTAAATTCCTTGATTTTTACCTAAAGACCTTTTTCTGCCCCAGGAGTCCATTACATTTACAGTTATGTCCCTTCAGGCTTCTTTTGGCTGTGACCACTTGTCAGATTTTGTTTAGATGACCTGGAGAGTTAAGGTGTACTGGTCAGGTATTTGGTAGGATTTCCCACTATTTTAATTGTCTGATATTTTTATCATAAGCCTGGGGTTATGGGTTACTGGGAAGAAGGCCAGAGAGATAAAGTGTTGTCTCACCACATCCTATCAAGCGTACATACTATCAACATAAATTATGACCACGGATGTTGACCTTGACCACTTTTTGTCAGTTTTTTTCAGGGTCAAGGTATCCTTTCTGTCCCCTTTCCATGCTGTACAACTTGAAAGGAAGTCACTTTGGGTAGCCTAGACCTAAGGAGTAGGGGTTCATCCTTCAATTTCTGGAGGGTGGATATCTGCATAAAATACTTGGAATTCTTCTGTGCAGGAAATTTGTCCATTCTCCCCCATTTATTAATTTATTTGATCATTTATGTATATTATAGACTCATAGATAATGTACTTTATACTTTGGGGTAAACTCTAATACTACATCGTGTTTTTACTCCTACTGGGGCCATTGGAGGGAGCTCTGTTGTTGATTCCTCTTCCCTTTGGCATATTCACATCACTGTGCACTTTTTCTTCATGGTTTCTGGTGCTATGAGGTGATCCAGGCTTATCTTCTATATTTCCTTTTCCAGTCCTGGGAGCAGTCATTTCTCCAAGGATCCCTGGTTATTTTTATTGGACAATGGTACTAGAAATCAAGATTAAGGTTCTAGGTGTCTTCATTGCTAATGGGGTGTCATCTCTTTTAAACCCTCTCACCTGACAGAACATAAGACTATGTGTTTATACTAATCCATGTATATACTTTATACATATCTATGAATATTTTATATGTAAACATCTTTATCTACATGAAACTAGACATGAGTTCATGCTGATATCTCCACTCTAGTCCAGTTGCTACATGGATCACTCTAGCTCCCACCCCCGCTTGCATGTCTGTAACCTCCCATTTATGACATCTCCTATCTACTTAATTAGTTCTTCTATTCCAGTATATATGTATGGCAATATCAGAATTGTTAACTATACCCCCATGGAAACAACTTTATCAACTATGGTATAGTTTCTTTTGCCTTAAGTCCCACAAACTTCTACTTCCAAAGAAACTTAGGTCAGCACCTGTCTCCCCATCCTTTTCAACATGGTTGTTCATACATTTGTAACACAGTTAAATTCTCTGTCACTGTCTGTATTCCTTCTTGAGGTCCCAAAATTCTTTACTTTTATATTTATATACTTAATGATAATTTGGAGTTCAAAGTGAATAATGCAATTTAATGTTCTTGAAAGAAACTCTAATTTACTCCACTTCCTAAACCTTCCCATGCATTTTTTCCTTGCTTTTTATTTAATATCATTGAAGAATTAAATTAAAATTGTAGAATGTAACAGCTATTGGGTATTTCAGGGGTTTCCTCCTATGTTTAACAAATGAATGGCTGGTCAAATAAATATATGGTTTGTCCAAGGACTCAGCTAATTAGAGATAAAAGCAGAAATAGAACTCAGACTTCATAACTCCTAAGTCAAAGATATTTTCTTAAACCACCTGGTATATAGGGAGAAGAGTGCTTTCTGTAAGATAAATGAGACCCTGGTTTAATTCTGATGCATCTAAGTTCCCAGTTCTCAGTGACATTGTACTACAGATGCAAATTTAGGCTTGCTATGCTTTAGCTTCTTACATGGTGTGCTTTCAAGTCAGTCAGCTGTTCCCCTTGTCCATTCACAGCTATTCAGTCTTAACACGATCATCTCCAAGAGGTCTCCAAGTACCCTCCATTGGATTTAGATTAGAGTTTTCTTTCCCGGTCTTGTGAAAAGGATGGAGGGGAAGGTGAGAATGTCTTTGGAGCAACATAAATGAGATACTCTTAGTTCTGATAGCCTCTTCCTAGTTCTGCCATTGCCTCTACCTAGAGCCTTCCCTGATTCATTTACCTCTGCCCCAGGGTGTCTTTTCTCTTTTCTCTGTGTTTACAGCATTTGTCACACTGCTCTCTGTCATTAGACTGTGAATTCTTGAGGTCTAGGGCCATGGAATTTATCTAAGTTCTTTCCACAATTGACTGTATATGTGGCAGGTACAATCCATTAAATTAATATATGTGTAAGTAATCAGTAAAGGATGAATGAAGGAAGTTAGAAAGACCATTAAACAGTTGGATAAAGCCCTGGTCAGTTTGGCTCAGCAGTTAGAGCATTGGCCCACGGACCAAAGAGTCCCGGGTCCCATTCCAGTCAAGGGCATGATGTACCTCAGCTTCAGTTCAATCTCTGACCCTAGTTGGGTCGTGTGGGAGGCAACGAGTCAGTGTGTGTCTCTCACATTGATGTTTCTCTCCTCCTCCCCCCCCCCCCCCCTCTATCTGAAGATAAATGGAAAAATATCCTCGGGTGAGGAATTTTTTAAAAAGTTGGAAACATGAGCAAGATGGGACAAAAAGAAAGGCAATACCTGAAGTGAGAAAAACAAGAGAAGGATGAAAAAATAGGATTGGAGGTGTAGCAAAATGTACATTTTGCAAATAAAATAGATATGAAACAATCATGAATGAACAGTCCTTACAGAATGTCAACCACCATGATATTGGGAAAAGGTCCTTCTGTGTCTCCAAGTTAGAGGTAGATCATAGACTCTGAGACCTTAAGTTGGAAGAAATCTAAAAACAGTCCCACGCACCTTTCTCTTGCTCACTTCTCTGCTTCAGACTGCCACCGCACTGTGAATAGAAGTCAGAAAACCACAGGCCCCAGTGTTGTATGAGACATGGATCCTTGACAGGACTCAAGGCTGTGAAAGGCAAAGCTTCATACTTGTATCTGAGGCACCTCTTGGCCAAAAGACAGAAATCTGGTTTGGGGCTTCAAAGTCACAGAACCCCAATGATCATTCTGAAATAGTGACAGGTTTTTTCATGGGGGTAGAAGGACTGCGACAGATAGTTAGAAGTTGGGCTAGGTTCAGATAAAAAAGCTGAAAACAATGAACCTTGTGCTATTGATAGGACCTTAGGGCAAGACAGGACAAACAGATTGATAGAATGGGCTACTAATGGAAGTAACTTCAGAAAATTCAATAGAAAGTAACATGGAATAGCTAAGACTCTCTACAGAATCATATAGACAAGGATACAAATCTGGCCACTTCTACTCACTAACTGGGTGACTTTGGGCATGTGTCTTGTACCTCCCTAGCCTTACCCTCATTTCTTAAGCGTGATGATATTCATCTGGTAAAATTTTTATGAAGGTGAAATGAGGAAAAAATATGGAAAACACTTAAAACAGGAGTGAAAACCTAGAGAAAGAAGTCATCATCATTGTCACTACCATCATCAACATCAAGTCAACAATCACTAAAATGTATCAAGTATTTACCGTTTGCTAAACATTGTGCTATGTAGATCATATTGTTAGTAGTATTATTGATTAATCAGTAATATCAGAAGGTTATGAATTTGCCTTTTTACAAGGTCATGGAAACTGGATAGCTTTCTTCTACCTTGGAATTTGTACGAAGCAGCCTAAAGGCAGGAGAACGAATGGCAAATGATTCTCCCCAAGTCTTTCGCATTCCTACAATTCATGATAAGCTGAGACATCCAGGCATTGCTGGTTACAAGATAGATAAGAAGAAAGACTGTGGTATTTGTATGGTTGCTCAGTCTTGTGAGAGACAGACCTCAATGTCTAGTGTCCTATATCAGGCCAGAAAACAGTTTCACAAACTATTTTCTTCTCAGACTCAGGCAGCTGCTGCTGTGTGTCTCTTTAGACTCAGGACTGCATTTCTCAGTAACTGTATCTCTCTGTAAATGCTAACGATTTCCTCTAATGAAGAGGAAAGCAAATTGCTATTAAAATTTAAAAACCCTGCATAAATTTAAGGAGCATTACTCATTATTGCCCTTAGCCTCCTGGGAAGGCATGCTGTCTTTCCATGGTGATTGTCATGATTACATGCTATTTAATTGTATATTTAGGTGTCTACAGAAATTATAGACATGTTTCAGCTTAGCTAGAGGAGTTTTCAAGCAAAACAAGTTAACATACTTTTCCTTATTCTACATTAAGCTTAATATGGTTAGATTCATTTTAAATGCATGATCACATTCTTGGGCTTTTCAGTGGAAAAATTTGGATAGAGATCCAGTCCTCATTGTCATTATCTAGAAAGCCTGGTGTATCATTGAGTCTATGTCCTGAACTTTAGTACTAGACTAGTCCAGTGAGTAAATGGCAAAGAAGCCAGGTTAGATCCTTCTCCCTCACTGGGCTGGAATAATTTGAAACTGGTACCAGACTACCTCTGGTTCCCATTACCCTTGTCTGATACAACACTGTAAGACTTTCTTGGGTAAGGAAAGCAACCAGTGATTCCTGACAAGTCTCATGTCCAGGATGTTGGTGGCCCAACTGTCCCTTCACAATAGAGATATAAGTTCCTGAAGCCAGGTGAGAAATAGGGATGTGCCAGTTTCCTGATTCTGTAAGGGTATTTCTTTCTTTACAGACTGGAACTTTACTCCAGAAACTCAGAGAACATTAGAGCTGAATGGCAGGAGTCCATAGTAGTAGAGACTGAGTGAGTGGCAAGGGAGAGTGAAGAACTCATTTTTAAAAAGGCATGGCCAAACCCAGGAAAAGGCCTTATCCATAATCACTAGATCAGGACCCATCAGCCCACCAAAGGGTATCTATAGTTTGGTATTTCGGACTTATGAATTATTGCCAAAAGAGCTAAACACCTTTCTAAATGGCAGCCCATGTGATCATTCGCCGATGTCAGAAAACAAATAACATCTTACATAAGCATCAAATAATTTATGATTCCAGCCACAATGGAAAATACATTTTCCCAAGCACCGGAAATGGTTTGCATACCAACTTTCCAAAAATAAGTGAGTTTTATTTATCTTTTGACTCTTGAAGTGGTGACAGAAAGCTCAATCTGGGAAATCCATGTTGGTACTAAGACGTTTGCTATGCAATAGAAAGAATTCAACCTGATTTAGTTCTAATCTACCTGCAACTTAGGGACTTTCTGCCCTTAGAATCTCACCTGACAAATTAGAAAACCCCCACAAGGTAACATACATTTGTCAGTGCTGGGAAGGCTTGACAACAGGTAGGAGACCTGGGCCAGATCCTATCTCAGCCCCTAATAACCTGGATGCATATACTTCAAGAAGACACAACCTTCCTGAACTTCATTTCTCTCATCTATGAAATAAAGGAGCTGGATTAGATTTGCGTTTTTCAACACTCAACATATTTGAATCAAGACCCATGAGGCCACGTTATTCCTAGGTCTATGCTGCAGAAACACTAGTCATTCTCAGTTTTAAATCACCGCTAAATGTTCCATCATTTCTGAACTTTCTCTCCTGTGGAAGGCAGAATTCAAAGAGGACTCACAATGATCTGTGCCTCTATATCAACCCCTCTCTGAGTTAAGGTAGAGCCCATTGCTTCTGGCCAAGAGAATATGGCAAAGGTGTTAGAATAACCACTCTCATGATTGTGTCACGTTATATACAGCAGACTGGAGTGCAAGTTCACCTGTGGGCTTGGAAGAACCAAACGGCCATATTGTGAGAGGGTCTCAATGTTTGTGTCCCATTCAAATGTATGTGTTGAAATCTAAGCCCCACTGAATGGTATTTGGAGGTGGGAGTCTTTGGGAAGCAATTAGGTCACAAGGGTGGAGCTTTTATGAATAGAATTAGTGCCCTTAGAAGAAGAGGCCAGAAAACTAGCTCATTTTCTTTCCATGATGTAGAAGAGAGCCTTCACCCTACTATACAGCATCTTCATCTCAGACTTCCAGCATCCAAAACTATAAGAAATAAATTTCTGCCCTGGCTAGTTTGCTCAGTGGTTAGAGCATCAGCCTGTGAACCAAAGAGTTACAGGTTCAATTCCAGCCAAGGGCACATATCTCGGTTGTGGTTTCATCCCCAGCCCTGGTCAAGGTGGTACGGGAGGCAACTGGTCGATATGTTTCTCTCACATTGATGTTTCTCTCTCTCTCCCTCCCTCCTTCGCACTCTATCTGAAGATAAATGGGAAAAAAAATATCCTCAGGTGAGAATTAAAATAAATAAATAAATTTCTGTTTATAAGCTACCTAGGCTATGGTACTTGTTTATAGCAGCCAGGACAGACTAAGACAACCCCAAAGGAGACACACAGTAAGGAACCCTCTAGGAGCTAACAGTGGGTCCTGGCTGACAACATGCAATAAGGTGGGGACCTCAATCCTGCAGATGTAAAGAACTAAATTCTGTACAAAATCATGTGAGCTTAGAAGAGGATCCAGAATTTCCGAAAAAAATAGTGTACACCTAGACTGCAACCTGGTGGGACCTTGACCAGAATCCTATAGTCTGTGACTGGTCTGAACTACAGAAACTGTGAGATAATAAAGCATATTGTTTTAAGTTGTAAATTTGTTACACAGCAATAAAAAAAAAACACAAATACATCTTCAAAGGGTGTGTTTGTGTTAAGCATTACACAACACCTGGTGGTATCTTAAAGAAAGCTATGTATTGGAGAAAACCAGGATTTGTGATGCTAAAAAATACACTGTAGAATTAAGCTTTTGAACAAATGAAATGACTACCTATCTGAAATTTAAGTTATAATTCTCAAATATAGATAGTTAAATATTTATTTATTTCTAATTCAGTCAAGTTCTATTATTGACATCTTTGCTATTACAAAACTAAAGGCCTTGAGGTTTATTTTCCCCATGTTCTGACCTCAGGTTTCTCACTTATAAAATAGAGTGAGTAGAAAAGTTCGCTTTTTCAGCTGTCGATTTCGAGGATCCTGTGCTCTTCGCAGAGTGAGCACATTAGCATAATGATTAAAGATACGTGGTTTGAAGTTACTCTGACCTGAGTTTAAATTCTGGCACTACTAACTGTCAATTGTAGATCATTGGCCAAGTGATTTATCGATCTTGCTGAACTTCAGTTTTCTTATCTACAAAACTAGAATAATAAAACTCTTTAATCTTCTAGCATTTGGGGGGAGGGGGTTATTATTTGAGTCACTGGATACAATGGGCTTAATTAAGCAAAGGATTTAATACATAGTAATGCCTCAAGAATGGTAGTTCTTTGTATGACTGTCATAGAAAAACTTTGTTTATTTTTAGCACCTAGTATAATCCTGCTGGGAGATCATTCAGGAAGCCTGGAAGGTTCACCAGGCACATTCGAAAGCATGGAGTCAGGAGATGAATGCAGTAGCACTATGATGTCTGCAGAGGCCTGCCCCAAACCAGCAGGTAGAGGCCATCCCCTCCGGCCCCCTCTATTTTCACGAAGCACGTTTCGAAACCAAGACGGTCAATGCCGAGAGATGGACGTGGCAGGGACTAACAATGCATTCCAAGTCTGTGTGGGTTAAAGAACAAAAACATGAAAAATGTTCCCATTCTTTAACTTGTTCTTTATCTAGGCTTTCCCTTTGCACTATTAAAGTGAGTCTTTTTCCAGCGGTGCTCTGAACTACTTTCAGAGACCATATGTAGTTCTTTTCAAGTCAAAGGAGGGAAGCTGCTTGACAGCCTTGAAAAGCCTGTGTTTGAGCCGTAGCATCCAGGAGACTGTGGCCAAAAATCACATTCTTTGCTCAAGCAGATCTATCAGGGGGAAAAAAAAAAGTTACGTATAAAGTTTGCTTTTGAGAGTCTCACACTTCTCACACTTAATGTGGAGGAAGAAAACTGTAAACCTCGGCCCCAAGAGCAAGTTTCTACTGGCCTGTGAAGAGCTTTCAAGGAAGTTGCCTAACAGGCCCCAGAACTAGAATTTGGCACAGAGTGGACTGCTTTTCAAGAGAGAGGGAAGTAACTAAGATGAGGGGTAACTTCCCTTTAGTGGAAAATAAATTTTTTAAGGATAAACAAAAGTTCTTAGCAGTTAAGTGAAGGAAATACTAAATTTTATTGAAAGTTAAAAGTAGGATTTTAACACATTCATTACCAGAAATTTGGCAAGAGCTAAATACAAAGAGATTTCGATATGTGTATGAACATAAAAACTATAAAGAACCACCAACTTCAAATCAGAGGTCTTGGAGGTATTCAGAGAGTCTGAAATACATGTTAAAAACATCAAGCCATTCATCTCACAAAGGTCTCCTGGTGATACCATCAGAAAGTAATTCATCACAGATTGGTTCCTGTGTCGCATTATTTTCTTGGGCGCACAAAGGAATAAGAGTGAAGAAGAATGACGGGCTTGCTTTCAAAAACACCTTTATCTAAAGCACGGCCACTTTCCATAACATGGTCTTATTTGAGGGCCAATCCAAATAAAATGTGCCTTAGTTGAGTCCCTGGAATCATCACAAGCCGTATGATTAAAATCAGAAGAAAATGTCCCATGAGAACCATGTTCAGATGTACGGCGGGCCTTTGTTCTTACAAAATAAAACAGAGCTTCTGGCCCTGCAGATCTTACCTGGTTCACTCTGCAGATGCAAGGCTGAAGATCAAACTGTCCAGGAGGCAGAGGATGAGAGGAAAGGAAGAAAGGAAGGGAAAAACAACTTGGAAGTTATGCTCAAATGGCCTCCTGGCAGCTCCTGCTGTGGAAAGATCTTGGGGGGAAAATGAGTTTAGGACGTACCACATACACTCAACATCCCATTGGAGAGATCTCTTCACACTGGAACCAGAGGCTTGAATGCAGAAGGTAAAGTCACGTGACCCCGTGGCAGCGGGTTCCCAAGAGACATGTGGGTATTCTGAAAGCGCTCCGGGCAATTCTGGGACTGTATCAACATCTTTTTTCAGCATTTCTCCAGGTCTGACACTTCTCCAAGCAGTTAGAAATCATTTATGAAACCGTGATCATGTTTGGCATCAAAACTGAATTGCAAAGAACAACATTAATCATGCCTTTCCTTCTCAAACTGCAGAGGACTTGGGAGCAGAAACTGCAGCTTGTTTGCAACTGGTTCTCACCATTAAGCAAAGTGTGTGTTCAACAACTGCACTCGAACACTTGACATGTTATCCATGTCAAAGGAGAGTTGTTCATAAATTTCTCCCATACTTCACAAACCTGACATGTTGTTTACTGGATACACGATGAGATACATATCACTGGGGCAATGGGATCAGGCTTTTGTACCTTGTCGTGAGCTGTGGCTACTTACCTGGAAAAGACGGTATAACCTCTCAGGCATCTCCTAAAAATGTAGGTACTGTAGTAAAAGCAAGTCTTTGGAGAAGGATGCAGCTTTCAGCCCTTCCCAGGCAAACCCAGAGCAGCTGGGGACAGGTGCACCCACTCTAGAAATGGGACCAACAACATTTGTACAGCTACTGTAGCCTGTTCCAAAAGGCTATGTCTGGAATGCCTCCCATGAGTGCCTCCAACCCTCACTATATACTTCAAATATGCCTGCTAAACAGAAAATAGACATCCCGTAATATATATCGGATGAATGAATGTTAAATATATGAAACTCAGAATTTCTCTTTTATGTATATTCAGCAGATCCTTAAATATGACATCAGGGAATGGGAATCTAAGGAGTATACCAAGATATTATAGATAAGACACCACTCTTTTCTCTTTGAATAGCTCTACAGCTAGGATGATAAGGCAGATTTTACTAAACTGGCAAAAAAATTCTCCTCTGGACTAAAACCATGCATGATACATTTCAAGGGGAAAGGATTTTTTTTTTCCTAAAGGTTACAGGCTTAAATTACAAACTCGAGTCAATAAGTTAGACGTCTAAAATTTTCTAAAAATAGGGGTGGATAATAAGAGTGCTTTCTCAACCAAAATCACAGCCTCCCCTCTCTGCACTCAGAGAAAGCAGCAGAAACTAATCTTTCTCAAGTAGAAAAGTAAGTAATAGAAATCCACCAGATGCCTTGAATTTTGGGCACTGACGATGTACTTCCACCAATTTCATTTATTTTTGTCTGGAGTATTATTCTCAGGCCATTTTTAGAGTCAGGCCACATCCAACAGAACGCTCTGGCGGGGAAGAAATGCCTTCTGTTTGCAGGCACACCAATTTTCTGGTTTTCACCATCACTGATGACCAGTCTCCACGAAAAAAAGGCGAGGTGATGGCTCACAGGATGTTGAAGAAGCAATCTCATAGAGCTGCTTGGGTCCAGGGAGAAGTTGGAGGTCTCTGCTGGGGGAACTTTGGACAGGCCATAAAAGGGCTTTGTCAAAAGGACTCCAGCTTCACCAAGTAGAGAACTGGACAACAAAACGATGAGAAGAGCGTTCCCGCACTGCCATAATTCAAAAGACATGGGTGGGAGGCCAAAGTCCCGCCCAGCTCACTTCCTCCGGACATCGCCACCTTCACAGCCAACACGTAGAACTGGCTCGTTCGGCTAGTTGAAATCACTGAGTGCAGCCAGAAGTTAAGGAAAAAGGCACACTGCTGTGCAGCTGGAGAGACAGCCAAAACTCAAATCCAGGGGTACACTGGTCTTTCTAAATCATTGCTCAAGCATTGATTCAATACAGTTCTATTCTTTTCAATCCAGGTGATCTGTTGTACATATTTTTTTAGTATTTTTTCATATAAATAAATTCATAGAACAAAAAAAAAATCTGTTAACAGAGTATGTTTAGGGTTTGCATTCGGACGATTTGGTTGTCCCCATTTTCACCATGTAAGGTACATCTAGTAAGCTAGTTTTCTGTTTCCAAGCTTCCAATTCCAATTCTTTCTCAATATCTTCCCTCTGTTATTCTTTCTCTTTCTCCTTCTTCCAGTCTTCCCCCCACTTTCCTCCCTTTCTCACACTTCAACAAAGGGTTTGACAGACCAGTTCTTTCCCCTTCTCACAGAGGCTCACCACAGGCCATCTGGTCATGGGATTGCCAAGGGAAGGCTGGTGACATCTCTGGGAGATCCGCAGGGCGACAACAGCCCTTTGAAGATGCCAGCTGCTCTTCCTACTTCTGAGAACTTGAAGGCGATCGGGCCACCTGCGGTACTTCCTTCCCCACAGAAGCTGGCTTTGGAAGAGTGAGCTGAGCAGGGGTCCTCTGAGGTTGGCCTGCAAGCTGCCTCCCTGGGGCAGGGGGGCAGGGAGGAGAACAGTCAGGGTCCTGGGGGCTCCTTTCCCAGGTTTTGATCATCTTCCAGCTGGCAGGACATAGCCGCTGCCAATGAATAGAAAGAAGCTTCAAGCCAGTTCTAGTTACTTCACTTAGAATATGTTAGATGAAATTGCCAATATTAGACTCCTTTGACCTACCAAAAATGGTCAAGCCTCATTTCTCTGTGACCCTCTGTACTTCTTGAAGCTGCCCCAGACTCCCAAAGCCTATGGTGAGCCTTGGTCCCTTCCAAGTCACTGCTTCCAGATCTCGGAGCCTTGGCCAAGCTGTAACTAAGTTCCCTACTCTTCTCTTCACTTTTATATGCAAGGATTGTTCTCTCCCAGTAGCTCCTTGGGCTATTTTGTTCATTGGTGTGCTGTCCTCTGATTTCAGCCTACTAGGTACAAAATCACAATATCAGAACTTGTCAAAGAAGCCAAAGCTGGGGGCCATGTTGTAGGCAACACATTTTCCTTCCCCAGGTACCACTTTGAATGCTTTCCCGCCTCTAAACTCTACATATTTATAATTCCAAATGGCACCATGTCATGGGAAATGCCATATCCTGACCTGACTGGCAATAGCTCTCATATGGAAGTTATTCAACTCGTAATAGACTTGCAGCAGATGTAAAAGATGAAAACAACGTGTTGTTTTTCTTTTAAGTATATATGATATTGTGATATTACTATGGGGCTTTTTTCCTTTGAAGTATTAATAGCAGGAATGACGACTTTCAAAGCATGGAAACATTCAGTTATCCTGACATTCCTGAAATAAAGTCCATGTGGTGATGTCATACTAAATTCCATTTGCAGTTATTTTATTAGGATTTTCAAATCAATAGTTGTAAGTGAGATTGATCTCTGTTTTCCTGCCATCCTATTCAGGAGACTTTTCCTTCTTTAACTGTTGAATCTGTAATTTTTAATTTATAGAAAGAAAAGTGGAAAGCTATTTGATTTAGGTCTGTAGAAGCAAGGACTGAAACAGGGATTCTGTGTAGTGATTTACTGAAAGGTTTCTTTCTGGGAGAAACCAGGAAGGCAGGAATGGCGGCAGGATTGGGCAGGGAATGGTCATGCCAAGACCTGGTAAGAGTTGCAGTCTGGGCTCTACCTAATCCCACAGGGAATTCTGGCACATAAAGGTGCCACCAAGCTGCCCCACCTCGAGGCAAGGGGCTGGGGTTTTCTCTCCTCACTACAGTCAGTCACTTGTATAGGCTGTGCCAAGGGGGTGAGCAGAGCCTCTCGGGTATAGAAGGGTGCAAATGCGAGCCATTAACAGCCACACTCCCAGCAGTTCAGGGATGGATATACTCTGGACCATAAAAAGAGATCTAGGTGGGGCACAAACAGCTACATTTCCATATTTTTCTGTGCTCTGGGACAGTTAAAATGTACTCAGAATAATCTGTCACTTATGGAACAGAAGAAGTTTTTAATGGAACAAGTATGAGATGGGTATTTATTGAGTGGAAAGTTCTTTGACAAAATTCCCAGTTGTGTCCTTGATAATTGGCCTGCTTAGGTTTTCTCTTTCTTCCAAAGTCAGCTTTGGTCATTTGGTGTGTTGTTTTTATATATATATATAAAATATATATATATGTATATATATTTTTTTCTTTAGTGATCTTAGAAAGGGAGAGGGAGAGAGAGATAAAAACTTCAATGTGAGAAAGAAACATTGACTGGCTGCCTCCTGCATGCCCCCCACTAGGGATCGGGCCCACAACCTGGTTATGTGCCCTGCCTGGGAATCAAACTGGCAACCTCTTGGTGCATGAGTCAATGCTCAACCACTGAGCTACACCACCTGGGCAGCTTTGGTCGTTTGTATTTTCTTAGATATCCATCTCTTCATGCAGGTTTTCAAAATTTTACCATAAAGTTATACAATGTTAACTGCCATAATTTTTTTAATTTGTTCCTCTATCTGGGCCAGTCCTCAAGTTTTGGTGGCTGTTGTGTGGCCCCTTTGCTTCTGATAATTTCTGTCCACTGAATTAAAGGAGTGCCGACTTCCTTAGGGGGTGAGCTCTTGATTCTGGAAGAAGTGTCTCCTTGATTTCTTGCTTGCTTAGCAGTGATGCTTGCATGTCAATGTGTAAAAAAATTGAACTAAATTCACTTGTTCATAGTTCATTCAGAATCCTCTCTTTCCCAAGACCTCCATTAGGCTAGGGGTGGAGTCAGTTAACAGTCTCCTTGCTGTGTTTAAAAGCATCCTAAATTTTTATTAATGAAGCTGATGGCTTTGTACTGTGTTGACTTATCTAAGCTGAAATAATATTTCCCAGAATTTGCTTTCTTACGTGGTTCTGGGTTAAAAAAAAACAAAAAACTCAGAAATTTGCTTGAGATTGGAAGGTAGAAGTACCTCCACAGCAATTTTGTTAAATCCTGAAGATGAATGTGGGACTGCGTATTGATACAGCTCCCACATGTTGTCACAGGCTTTCTGGTTCACTTGGTTGATGATGGGGAGCAGCTGGGCTTGAAGCTCATTCAATTCCTACCAGATACTCTTCTTCAGTTTCTCCCTAGTCCTGTACCAGTTATGTTTCAGCTACATGGGGAAGAGCATCAGCATCTTCTGGAGGTCACCCTCATCACTGGGTTTACATACAGTGAGGGACAAACATGGATTCTAGCTCATCCTTACAGGTTTGTTTGCTCTTGGTCTTTGCCACTTTATTCCATCTTCCCTTCCCAACTACCTGCCCACAACCAGACATAAAGGCACTACCTTTCACAAATCACATAATAAGCTTCCAAGACTGCATAAGGTCTAATCCCTTAGAATGTATAGCGGTCTTCCTTTTGAGTGGTCCCCAACTGATACAAATGATCAAGCTCATTAGGCATGGCTTCTTCTTACCATAAAATAAATTTTTGCTTGGAAGCTTCCTTATAGCTTCTGAAAGTATACTGCTCTGGGCCAACCCATAAATTTGACAGATGCTGAGCCCCACAGTGGACCCAGCCTAGGCATAAGGTGAGATCCCCTTGCTATATACATTGTTTCAACTCAGACTTACAACACTGTGATTCAAGTATTATTTTTCTGACTTGATAAAGACCAAAGTTCAGAGAGTAAGTGTTTGACTTAAGATGACACAGTTGATGGGTAACAGACCAAGGATTTGCATCCAGATCTATCTAAATCTAGGTAGGCACTGTATCTGCCATGTTATATCCAAAGTCAGTCAAAACAGAACTAAAGCAAGGCAATCAAAGAGAACAATCCGGAAGTCTACAGGCCAGAAATATTCCCCCTCCCCAGAAAGAAAGCTGGTGACCAAGCTCACTTCTTTAAAGTTCTAGACTAATTATTTTATCCTGACTTTTCTCCAACCCCTAACATCTCCCTTTCAGTAGTGTGAGCCTCTGAGATACCTTAATGGGTAGGCAACCACAGTTGGGAAATGTGGTCCGATGGTTTCAGACACTTCCTGGACCAGATGAGTACTAACTGGAGCTTCTCTTTACCATCTTCCAACTCCACACACATTCTAATTGGTTGCTTGGTCCTTGACCATTGTTTTTAAGTTACCCCTCCCTAACCTGACCTTTTGAGTATGATATCATTTTAGTAAAGGATGTGACCTTAAAGATAATATCATGCAAAGCCTCCTTTTATAGGTGATGACAATGAACTCAGAGGGAATGACTCCTTCAAAGTCACACCTTGTAATTTACAGTTAACGTTGAGGGGGAACCTGTTGATTATTCTTGGGAGCTGAGGGAAGTGCTGATGAGCACCGCTATGTAAGGGACATGGGTTGAGCACATTAAAAGCTGGATTACCCTACCGACTTCTAACAAAGAGAATATCAAGTACCTGCAGGCCTGTTATACTGACTGAAGAGAACGTTCTGTCTTTGTCATACTTTGTTTCATTCCTTTGCCTCTGATACCCACAAGCAGTCCCTCCCCCCCCTCCCCGTGTCACAGCCAGCTGTGCACTAACATTTCAGCAAATTAAAAAGTAATTACTTCAATAATGGATTAGTTGCTGAGTTTAATCATTCTGAAAAAAGCCCTTGGCTTTCCCATTTGTGGAACAACAGAATGCTGCATTTCTGTGCGGTCCATCATTTAGAAGTCCCTAAGAACTTCGTGCGCTTGCTAACACAGATGGACCTTAGCAGCGGAAAGTGGGCAGATGGATAGAGCTGGGGCACCTACAAGGGGGAAAGAAGGCTGGTGACCAGCAGTCTTCAAGGAGTTGATTCTACAAGTATCCAGGTAAAGGGTGAACACAAAAACAAGGCTCACATCCTGGGGTTCTTTAGTAGATCCAAGCGAAGGAATAGGATATAATCATTATTTTTATAAATCATAGCCTCCATCCTCTCTTTCCATTCACTAGGTTTTATCCAATTTCTCCATTTCTGCCTAACCATAGTAAAATTCCCTGCTAATTCTATTGAGTTTCACCTTAGGCAGAAAGTCAGATTCTCCCTTTATGCCCCGCTCTACATAGGATTCCCAAGTCCCCTGCCCTATCTCTGTAAGACAAGTTCTGACACGACTAAACATCAAGTTATCTACAAGTAATATGTCGGCGGGTATGTCCATTAGCCATGGTCGTAGCAGTGCTGTAAAACAAAACACGCCCATCAGGTTAGATGTAGAATAGCAAGCATGTTCTTATGGGTCTGTGAGCTGGCTGATTTAAGCTGGGCGTGGCTGGGGCTCACTCACTCATTCGGCAGCTTGCTGAGCCCTGGCTGATCCAGCCTGGGCTCAGCACTGTTCCACAAGTCTCTCGCCATTCTCCTGGGACTAGTAGCTAACCCAGACACGTTCTTGTGGAGTGGCTATATTAGTTAGGCTTTCTTACAAGGCTCATTGGGTGACAGATGTGAGCAAGTAGTAGCCAGAAAAAGATGGAGGGGTACTTGTGAGTCCCTCCCCTGGGACTGCAGAAGATGATAGCCAGTTTGAAGAATTATTTAAATGTTAAACTAAGTCATTTAACGTTATTGAAATCTTTAAGTGAAAGGAAAACTTAAAGTAGAATAAATGAGATTAATTGTGGTACTCGTTACCTACATATTACTCTGGTTCATTTTGACACCAACAAACCAAAGGAGAAACAGAGAATAAAGTTTAAGAATCATTAACTCTATAATCCAAACAATTCCAAATATCTTATTTAAGGTAAGGTTGTTGAAGAAACAAATAGATAGAGATAGAGATAGAGATAGAGATAGAGATAGAGATAGAGAGAGAGAGAGAGAGAGAGAGAGAGATAGAGATAGAGATAGAGATAGAGAGATAGAGACAGAGAAAGAAACAGAGACAGAGACAGAGACAGCGAGATAGATATAGAGATATAGACATAGATATAGACATAGAGACAGAGACATAGATATAGATACAGATATAGATATAGATTTGAAAAAAAGAAAAGAGTTTTCCTTACAAATGAATTCTCCCATTCATTAGTTGTGACAGATTATATTTTTATATTCTTTAACATTTCTCTATTTTAAATAGTAAGATCAAATGCAAGTACAGCCATAATAAAGGCAGCATAGCTTTTGTTTCTTCCCAAATTCCCACATAAAAATAGAGCAAGTAGATAGCAATACCAAAAACCATGAGCAACACTTACAACATAACTAAGCACCAAGATATCCCTCAAATACATCCAGGTTTCAACTCTGAAAAGGCAAAGAAAAGAAGAACAAGCCCAGTAGCAAGGAACATTCCTAACATCCCGATTGTCATCTGAAGCAGGAAATGTGCAAGATGAGCCTGGGAACTCTTATAGGTAGTAAGGAAGAAGACACAAATCAATAGGTTCTTGTGGAAACGAATTCAGGAGCCAATTTGAAAAAGCTTCTACTGGCCAAATTTGAAACAATTTGAGCTTCAATAAAAATAGGAATTGCAAACTTTTTGAATATTTTAAACCCATGAATTAGTAATGATATAAAATATCTCTCACTTTCAGTGGATGACAGAAAACAAATGCATTGTTTTTAAAAACTAGCAAATGAAGAGAACGAAGCAAGTATCTAGCCTGCTTTTCCCATGTGAACTGTAACATTGTTCAAACCAAACAGTAGATGAAGAGAAGTATCTCTTTAAATGCAAATAAAATAATAGAATTAGAACATCACCATTTTACAACCCCACCCCCTAGCGTAATTAATGGATCTAGCATCAACTCCTGCTTTAAGGAGAGAATATAAAGCAGTGGGTATGCAACTCCTGATAAAAGAACACATTACCTACAATCTGGCCAAAGGGAGTAAAGCTAAACCTGTTAAAACTTCATTTAGTTGTAAATTTGCAGGAAATACAGAGGGACGTAATTGAACTGCACCATCCTTACGTGATCCGTAAAATTCAGACTGTGCACACAACTCCACAGATCAAATGGCCTAGGCTTTACAGCAAATAAAATGTAAGGAGAAGGACGAAAGGGGAACCTGTAGATTTAAAATGAGACTTTACAACATAAAAAATAAATAAATAAATAAGAAATCAATAGGCAAATTTAAACTATTGTATTAAGAAATAAATATTTGGGCCCTGGCCGGTTTGGCTCAGCAGTTAGAGCGTCGGCCTGCGGTCCGGAGAGGCCCGGGTTCGGTTCCCGCTAAGGGCACGTACCTCCGTTGCAGTTTGTCCCCGGCCCTGGTTGGTTGTGCGGGTGGCGACCACTCGATGTGCTTCTTTCACATCGATGTTTCTCTCTCTCTCTTCCTCTCTCTCCCTCCCACTCTACCTGAACAAAAAATGGAAAAATGTCCTCGGGTGAGGATGATAAAAAAGAAAGAAAGAAAGAAAGAAAGAAAGAGAGAGAGAGAGAGAGAGAGAGAGAGAGAGAGAGAGAGAGAAAGGAAGGAAAGAAAGAAAGAAGGAAGGAAGGAAGGAAGGAAGGAAGGAAGGAAGGAAGGAAGGAAGGAAGGAAGGAAGAAAGAAAGAAAGAAAGAAAGAAAGAAAGAAAGAAAGAAAGAAAGAAAGAAAGAAAGAAAGAAAGAAAGAAAGAAAGAAAGAAAGAAAGAAAGAAAGATAGATTTGGGAGTTGAAATCCAGAGAAATGCGAAGAAATTACTATTCACAAGTTAAAATGGTGCTCATTTTTTAAAAAGACAGGGCCTACAACTGGGACGAGGCCCACAGAAGCCTCCTGGAGTGTTAGTAACATTCCCCTTGTTGAGGTGGGTGGTGGTTTCATGGGTGTCCATGAGAACGGCCAAGAATGGAACGCAGGCAGGAGTGGCACGGTGCCAATTCCAAGGCTAGGCCTTAAAAGGCACCAAGTGTTTCCTTTTTTCTTCTTGCATTTCTGCCATCAACATGAGAAGCATTTCCCCAGGTCACAGGTGCCCTCTTAACCCAGAGCCCCAGAATGAATATACATGAGAGAGACCTGAGCCCCATGTGCCATGTGAAGCTAAGCCCAGGGACACTCTCTCTTGAGGCAGAGCTGCTAGCCACGCCCAGTCTCCACTGATAGACTAACAGATACATGAACAGGAATAAATGATGGGTCTGGCAGGTGTGGCTCAGTGGTTGAGCGTCAACCCATGCACCAAGAGGTCACTGGTTCAATTCCCAGTCAAGACACGTGCCCAGGTTGTGGGCCTAATCCCCAGTGGGGGGCATGCAGGAGGCGGCCAATCAATGTTCTCTCTCATCTATGTTTCTCTCTCTCTCTCCCTCTCATTTCCTCTCTCTCTGAAATCAATAAAGGGAAAAAATTAATTTAAAAAAAATGAATGATGGTTGTTCTAATCCCGAGTTTGGGATGGTTTGTTACACGGCAATAACTAACTGATACACCAACTACACTGGTGCAATAGGTGATCAGTCACCTCTTCCTTAGAATTTCAGCCTTTGCGGGGCTTGTTCTAAACTAAAAGCCTATAGTTTGTCTTTTTACATGTCTCATTCTCCTCTCATTTTGCCCTTTCCATTACTTTCCTGTACCAGATAATAGAGAGAATAATGCAGTCTAGGCTTCAGTGATAAAATTCTTATGTGTTCACTGCAGCCTTCATCCCTGGCCTTGCCCATTATTCCTTTCCTGACTCCCAAGTATGTGACTTTATGATCTGATCCCTCACATGGCCTGTGTGAGGAGAGTCCACATTGCTCCCCACAGTGTCTTTGCCTCTATTCCTAGATAAGGGCTGGGAGTGGGGTGGAGGAGAGAAAGAACAAGGAAAATAAAACCTTGATACTGTTCATGTTCTGTTTTAAACTGCATCCCACCTACAGCCTATTTTGCATTTCTGAACTATCACTCTTACCTATGATTCATTTTTACATGTTTTGTCATTCCCAATTTTGCAATTTCAAGACATTGCAGAGAAATATGCCAGGCAGTAAAAAAGATCCTCCTAAGGAGAACACTGATACTGTCTTCCCCAACCAGACATATTACACGGCCGTGAAATTCCCAACAATCCTTCTGGAAGCAAACAAACTGCCACAAAAAGACATCCATGTAGGACTTCCTTGCATCCTGGGAGCAGGACGAAATGACATGACTCACAGCCTGGGAGTGCGGGGCTCTTCTCCAGGGGAGACTCTGGCCACAGAGGGTTGGACCACCAGCATCACCACCAAGGAGAGTAAGTAACCTTGATGATTGGTGCTGCCTTACCCTGGAAATTTCTCCCCTCCTCCTCCTCCTGCTGGGTAGCTACCCTGACTGGACTTCACATTCCTGGTGCTTCAGGGCAATGAAATTCATGTATGGAATATCCTCTACCTTTGATTCAGGAAATTCTTTGAATGCTCACTGTCTCGTAATGACTACACAAAACATCATGTGACTATATCATCATATCTAGGGCCTGCCAAAGAACCTTATAAGCCAATGTCTTTAAATCTACCATGCAGTCACCCTAGAAATATTTACTGGGGAAAGGAATCTGAATTTAATTGTGTCCACTATTTGCCAAGTACTTCACATAGCTCCTTTTATTTAATTCTCATAACACCCCTCTAAAATATGTATTTTTATTACCATTCTACTGATGAGAGGGTTAAAGGCCAGGAAGATTCAGTCATCTTGCTTAAGTTCATGCAGCTGGTAAAAGGTAAAACTACTCATGAGAGAAAGAGGACATCTCATCAATTTCAGAGTTGTCCTAAAAACAAGAATCATTATTTTAAATGACATCTCATGGCACTTAGGTATGCAAGAAATTCTAGTGTCCTCATCTTCCAATACCCACTCAACATATAGAACTGCACTCATTTATTCAGTCATTCATTCTTTAAATAAGCTCACACTGAGGACCTTCTCTGTTAGAGACTGTGCCAAGTGGGGGCGGGGGGGGGGAGGCTACCTTCAAAGATAGATACAGAAATCAAAAAGGGTTTATGCTCACCTTATATACAATATACTTTGCAGGAGGCCATTGATTCATGTGAGCTTAACTCTTGCTAAAGTACCAGATTAGGCCCAGGATGGAGTCACTTATGCTAAGCTCCACATCAGCAAACTAAAACTTAACATCTATGACTTAATGTCTCTCCCAGAAAAGAAAGGCATTGGTCAACCAATCAGCATTTGCCTGCTGCCACAAGTTACCTAATTCAGCTGCAAAATTTCCTCTTGTTCCATATAAGAAAAGTAATCTGCTTTAACCAGTTAGTAAATACCCAGTATAACTTTCTTGTTCCTGCTCACTTATACAGAGGTCATCAGAGTTCATTTCTATCTGCCTGATTAGATGCTGCCCAATTCATGGATTGCAAAATAAAAGCCTACTAGACCAGGAAATGTCTGTGGGAATTTTTGTTTTAATACTCTAAATACTGACAGCATTATATGCCAGACTAATTTGCCATCCAGGATTCCTGGTCACCCCAATGTGGGTGCCAAGCCAGCTTTCTCTCCTCAGGCTGTGACTTCCCCTGGGGAGGTGGATGTGTGTTTGGAAGAGGGTTAGATGGGATCCAATCAAGGTCTCTGCAGGCCTCGGTTAATTATGTCATATTGACATGGAAACTTTAATTTGAATTCACCCCTTGTCTGTAATAATAATGATGGGATGCAATCAAGCCAGATATTAGCTCAAATCAGGGGCTTGTTAACTTCCTAATTAGCTCATTGTGTTTGCTGTGCATATAAAAGGCAGACCCTAATGACAACCACTTAAAGTTCACTTTGTCTTACTCACTTTTAATTATTTGGGTCTTTCTGTTTTCACCTCCATAGCAAACCCAGCTGAAGCTGAGCATGGGTACTGAACCAGAAGGCAGATTTCAACTACTTTGGGTTATACTACGATGTCCTGCAACTGTTGCACACCCGCCCTTCTACAACACACCCACCTACTTACAGAATACCCACCCTTACAGCATACCCACCCATCTATAGCACACCCATCCCCTTGCAGAACACCCACCCCCTTGCAGAACACACACTCCTTTACAGCACCAGGCTATTACCATGCTCCTCTTCCTCTTCAAACTCTGAGGCAGCCCTCTAACCAAAATTCACTCTGCCACAATTGCAGACCTGTAGCAACCATCTATTCACTCATTTCGTCATTCGTGTATTCATTCAATGAAGAAGTCTTTATAAAGCATCCACTTGGTGTGAGCTTTATGCTAGGCTATGAGCATTGGGAGGACACATCCCTACCCTCATGGACCTTTCACGATGGTTAGGAAAGCAAGTAAGTCAACAGGCTCTCCCCACACATTGAGACAGGAACTATGGTAGGAAAGTCAAGATGCTATCAGGGCATGAAGAAAGGGGACCTAGTCCAGGTCTGGGAGAGCAGAGTAGCTGTCCTGAAGAAGTGACATTCTAATCCTACACTTGAAGGATACTTTAGGGTTAACCAGACAAAAGGAGTGTGCTTGGAAAAGAGAAATGGGAATGAAAATGGTAAATAAAGAAAATGTTCCAGGCAAAGGGAGGTGTGTATGCAAAAGCTTCAAAAGTAAGAGATGGTCCTCCCTAGAAATTAGAAAAATGGTTCAGTATTTGTTAATGGAAGCAATAGCACAGGAAGAGAGTGGACAGGGTACATTAGGAGGTACAGAGACTTATCTGAACATCCTTGCTTCATGTGAAAGAATCTGGACTTAATTATGAACCAGGATCCCATCACAGGACAAGCTAGAATAACAATGGTTATCCATATTCTACTTTTGGAAGTCTAACTCACAGCCTTCTGTCCATATGTCCAAAATCAGCACAGACAGTGATTATTTTTAAAAATCTCAGTTGAGGTATTATAGCAGTTATCCCAGCCTCCATCCCCTCCATATTTCACCACAGTGATCCCACCACTTTCATAAGGCAATCCAGTATTGTGGGGTAGACCAGATGTGTGTACCATGTAACCTTTATGGTCCAGTTTCAGGGTGATGCCATGATTAAAGTAACAGAGTGAAGCAACAAAAATAAATTTCATCATAAGTCAAAGTGTTTCTTAATTAAACATTGAAACTAAAGTTTCTTAAATACTGAAAAAGGATCCAAAGACTAAGTATAACAGTAGATTTTTTCCCTTGATTACCTGTCTACTTAATGTCATGTCATATCTTTGCTAGCACTTTTTCTTTAAATACCACACTTACCCTGTGCTTCCATTTATGATTTTAAAGGTTTTCTTCTTTTTGTCAAGAAAAAGTCCTCTTCCCAGATGTAACCTACATGCCTCATGTCTATTTTACTCTGTCTCCCTGTTTTAGCTCTGTACCTCTTTGGACACTTTGGGCTGTAACAGAAAATCAAACTAAAAGTGGCTTCCACAATGAGGATACTTATTATTTGTAACAGAGACCACTACATTTACACCAAAAAATGTCCCCCATTTTTTCTTCATAGCTAGACTCTACCTCTCAGCCTCCCTTGCCATTAGATGGGGTTGTCTGTAAATTTTTCATCTCCCTTCAATGGAATATGAGTGGAAGTGATATGTCACTGCTTGACCTGGCCCATAAAAACCTCTATATATTTTCCCATTTTTTTTTCTCTTTCTAATGGCTTGATGCAAAGAGGAGGCAGAGCAACAAGATGGAAGAAGCCTGGGTCCCTGAATGTCTATGTGGAAAAGAATTATCCCCACTGGCTTGAATAATGCCAAATGAGCAGGAAATAAACAATTACCTTAAGCTGTTGAACTTAGGGGGAGTTGATTTTTCAATCGAAACACTCTATCCTAATACCATATTTCACCAAACAAAAGAACAGAGATAAGCAATACCTGGGTTGAGTTGGCATTTCAGCGATAACATCAAGGACTCAGGCTCTTCCTACTTTCTCTGCTCTGCTTGCCCAGTGTTTTGGCAAAACCTCTTACCATGGCTGCGATGTACATGCTGCCATTTGTAGTACATCCCCACCAAAACTATCCAAGAGGAAAAATGCAAGGACTTCTCATATACATCTCTTTTAACAGGAAGTTAAAGTCTCCCTAGAAGCCCTCAGCAAACTTCCCCTTCTGTCTCAGTGACCAGATCTGGGTCACTGCCACTCCTAACGAAGGAGTTGAGAACACCATGACTAGATAAATCTAATTCTGATTTATCCCCTAAGACTGGAAAGGGGCCCTTCTTAACTAAGAGTTCTGCTAGCTGCCTGATACCTGACCAAAATGGGCTCTGTTAGCAAGGAAGATGGAACGGGTGTTGCATAGAAAAACAATAATGTGGCCACAACCTCTCCCTTCCAAGCCTCCCAGTTCTCCATCACGAAGGCCCCGTGAAGTACTCCATCAGAGCTGGGATCCCATTAAGAACTGGGAAATGTTGACAGTCAAAGTCAAAGTCTCTTTAGCAGAGTAGGGCAAGGGGCTGGGAACTATTGTAAGTTTCTAATGTCTGTTGTGTTATAATTATAATGCAGCACGCACTGTGCTGTTATGGAGAGAAATATAAATAAAGGACTACAGGAGATGAGAAACAGGAGAGAGAACCTACCATTGAAGAGGGTGAATGGGTCATCTGGATTAGGCCTTAGAGTTAACCACTACTGGAGGGAAATGTGAGAGTTAAATTCGTATGGGAAAGAACCTGCGTTCATAGAAGAGGAAATTCCGAGGAGAGAGGGAAGTTGCAGGGAACTCTAATCTCTTGTGCCCCAGGCAAGCTGGGAGAGTGAGCACACAGATAGCCTTGGGAAGGGGGTCTCTCAAGTGCGATCTTCAACGTGTCACTGGAATCTACTGCTCTGCAGCATATACTCAAGGCTGCTCCGGAGTATTATGAATCTGTGACACCCTGCTCTGCCCAAATCCTATCACTCGCCTCAGCTCTTGAGACTTCACTAGACACACATTCCTTGACAACTCCAAACAAGCCCACTTTTCATCCCTCTCCCAAATCTCGAGAAGGTTCGCTCCCCTTTCTCCCCACCCGATACCTGCTGTAATTCCTCCACCAGGAAAGGCAAAATGAGGTGCATTGTTATAGATCTACTTTTCATTGAGCCCCAATTCAGTATCCCGTATTTTACCAAGATCTCTAACCAAATTATTCTATTTCATCTTCATCCCAACCTTATTAGGTGCATTTTACAGAAAAGAACATTCAGACTCCAAAAAATTAAAACAAGCAGCCCATAATCACAGAGTGAGTGTGTGGTAGAGCCAGGACTCAAAGCCAGAGCTGTCTCACTCCAAAGTCAGGCTCCTTCCTGAACTCCACACCGCCTTGTTGAGACAACGGCCCTACTGCATTTTATAAAAGCTTTCTTTTCCTCTAACTTTATTCAAAGTCCTCAGTGAAGCTTAGATACTGTCAGATGTCCCAGCAGGCAGGAAGTCACAGAAGGCTCTTAAAGCTGAGAAGAAACAAGAAAGAGTAAGTGTTTGACAGGGCCTTAGACAAGGGCTGCAAAGATGCAAGGAACAGAAACCCTTTTAAAGAAAGTTATGAAATATGGAAGGTTCCATAAGAATCTCACGGAATCCAACTGCAAAAAGGAAAGCTGGGCTCTTGGGAACTGGACTGTCCCCAGGTGGGTAGTTTTTCCACGTGTCTCTTCCTGAGCCTTCCTGGTCTCTAGCTCTAGGCTTGCTCTGCCACGTGCTTCCTTCTTCTCTTCTGTTTCTGCAGGAAAACCTATGCTCACGCGTGTTCATCCCAACACAACAGCCTCAGTCATTGTGCCGACCTGACATTCAAAAATCAACTCCTTGGGAATAACTCACTCTCATTCTTTTCTCAAAATCCGTGCAAAGAAAATCCTAACACCTCATCTAACTCAGTAGTCTCCCCTAGTCTGTTCACTGTGGTCCCATGAACTCTAGGGCTGCCCTTGTAGGACTTCAGGCAATGCACGTTCTCTAAGAAGGAGGTTCGAAGGTAGGAGTGTGGGGTTAGTAGGAAGAAATCATAGTGTAGAGAAAATGATGGTGACATCCTAGACTCTCCAGAAGGCTACTCCAACCACAGACAAGGGCAGAAGGCTCAGAAAGTAACACTAAAAATAAGCAAATCAGTTCAAGTATAACAGGTATATGATTGCCTAACTACTATTCTATACACTTGAAACTACTACAAAATAATATTGAATGTAAACTGTAATTGAAAATAAAAATTTTAAAGATCTAGCCCTGGCCGGTTTGGCTCAGCGGTTAGAGCGTCGGCCTGCGGTCCTGAGAGACCCGGGTTCGGTTCCCGCTAAGGGCGCGTACCTCGGTTGCAGTTTGTCCCCGGCCCTGGTCGGTCGTGCGGGTGGCAGCCACTCGATGTGTTCCTTTCACATCGATGTTTCTCTCTCTCTCTCCCTTCCTCTCTCTCCTTCCCACTCTATCTGTACAAAAAATGGAAAAATATCCTTGGGTGAGGATAAAAAAAAAAAAAAAAAATTTTAAAGATCTATTCCTGTGTTTGGGGGGGGGGGGTGTATTACACCAATTTAAGGTGTCATTCAATAGGTTATCCTTTTAACATCTTAGGTATTCATAAAGACCTATACACTGAACTTGAAGCCAGAATACCCAGTGTTGAAGCCCTAACTGCCCCTCTTACAACCATGGGCATGTTAGAGTTTCCCAGCTCTTGTCTGCAAAATGCAGGATGTTAGCTGGCATTGAGTGTTATCAAAGCCAAAAATGTTTTACGAGCAGCAGGTGCACACAAAATGTCAGGTGTTATTAAGGATAGTTATTTAACATTCCAGCTGATCTTTAGTTACATTTAACTCCAAAACTTCAACCGAGCCTTCAACGGTGTCAAAATCCACTCCTCCCACATCACACAGGGAGAGAACGAATATGTGTTGGGAACCCTCCCTATGCTCCTTCTTTCGAATACATCGTCTCATTAAATCCTCACAATCACCTCATCGTCCACCCTGGGAAGTAGGTATCATCATCTCCATTTTACAGATGAGGAAACAGAAGTTAGGTATTTTTCAAGGTCAACTAGGGTGACCAACTTGTCCTGGTTTGTTCGAGATTTTTCTGGTTTTAGCCCTGAAAGCCCCTCATCATGAGAAACCCCCTCAGTCCTGGGAAAACCACGGTACCTGGTCAGTCGAAGCATGAATAGAAGACCCAGGCTTCAAACTCAGTGCTACGTGGTCTTACTAGCTCACCCGTCCACACACTCAGTGCCCTCGCCGAATCCATCTCATCACAGTGTTGAAGTTGGGTGTCTGTAGGCCGTGACCAAGAACCTGTTCGCCCGCACAACGTGTTTCTCCCACTTACTGTAAAAGATATTTGCTCACAAATGCTGAGACACAGCAGAGTAGGGACCCAGCCCCAGCAATGCCCTCGTGGATTTGCCTTTCAGAGTCGTTGGTCCAGCAGGTGAGACCCTCCTACACTCTCCGCAACCCCTCGAGCAAAGGCGCAGCAGCCAAAACCCTGACTGGCTGGAAGGCAGGGCTGGAGAGCAGCGAGGCTGGAAACCAATTCCGTCTTCCTCCGGCCATTTCCCTGCCAGATCTACTCCCTTACTTCCCAGCAACTCAGGAGCAACATGCTTTTCACTTCATCCTCATGGAAACACGCTCTTAAGTAAGAAATCACAACCAATCACGCTGAGGTCGAAAGAGAACGCAAAATTGTAAATGTTACCTGTCAAAAGCACTCCAGCTGCTATGTTCCAGCCCAAACCAATCGTATGAAAAATGAGAGCACTAGGAACTAGGGAGAACACTACGTTTTGATCTGCAACCATCTCCCATACGCACATCCCCAGCCCAGATCTTCCCACTGCAGTCTAGACTCCTGTATCAACTCTTTAGCAGATATCTCTATTTAGATATCGAATCGGTTTCTCAAACTTAACATCTCCAAAACCAAATTCTCAGTTTTCCCTTGCACACTGCGTGTCGGGGTCCCCAAGACCACCCTCAGGCTTGATGATTCACTGGCAAGACTCACAGGAATCCAAAAAGTTGTTATACTCATAGTTACATTTATTACAATGAAAGGACACATTGAACTCAGCCAAGGGTAAGGTACACGAGGTACAGTCCAGGAGAAACCATGTGCAAGCTGTCAGGAGTCCCTCCCAGTGAAGTCAGGCGGGGACACACCAAATTCAGCCAGCAATGATGTGTGACAATCCACGTACAGTGTTGTCAACTAGGGAAGCTCACTTGAGCCTTGGTGCTCACGAATTTTTCTGGGGTGTCAACCATGTACGCATGCATCCCTCACACAACTGACCTCAGTTACTCAGACTCCAGCCCCCACAAAGCAAAAAACAGCCATTTACCATAAATCGCATTGTTAGGAGAAACTTATCTGGCCACACTGGAGCAGCGTGGTCCAGACCTTCAGATATATAACAACACTCTTATCAGGAAGACTGTGCCAAGGATGTCTCCCAGGAGCTGGCCAAGAAGCAGCCCTGAAGACCGGCCTCTGTGCAGAATGCAGGGTTTAAAATTTATCTATTTATTTTTATCCTCACCCGAGGACATTTTTCCATTTTTTTGTTCAGGTAGAGTGGAAGGGAGGGAGGGGGAGAGAGAGAGAGAGAGAGAAACATCGATGTGAAAGGGACACATTGAGTGGCTGCCACCCACCCGACCCAACCTGGCTGGGGACAAACTGCAACCGAGGTACATACCGTGAGCGGGAACCGAACCTGGGTCTCTCTGGACCGCAGGCCGACGCCCTAACCACTGAGCAAAACCGACCAGGGCTGGAGTGCAGTATTTAAGCAACTCAAACCTGCTGGGTTCACCCTTGGCCTGCACAACCCTTACCTCCCTGTCTTCCCTTTCTGTGCCAGCAGCAACCTCCTCTTTCCAGACGTTCAAGCCAACCTTGGAAAAATTCTTGACTCCTCTTTTCCTCCCTTATCACACATCAAATCCACCAGTTAATTTTGTTAGCTCTACTCACATAATTTATTCAGAATTTCAACCACCTCTCCCAACCTTGGTCCTGGCTCTCGTTATGCATCACCTGGGTTATTGCCTCCTACATGATCTCCACACGTCCATCCTCACCCAGCACCAGAGCAGGAGTAAATCTTTTACAGTGGAAGCCAGATCAGGCTCACGCTCTGATCCAACTACTCACTGGCTCCCATTTCAATGGCCCCTTTCAGTATCCTGGAGGCTTCCCTTCCTTCGACTCCATTTCTGACCTCACCTCCACCTGTTCTCCTTCAATCACTCCTCAAGCCACAGTGGCCACTTCACTGTTCACCAAGCACATATACCACACTCCGCCACAGGGCCTTTGGACATGCTGTTTTGCTTGTCTAAAATATTCTTTCCCAGATATCTGCAAGGCTGAGTTGCTCTTTGGGATTTGTGCTCAAATATCACTATGTTGGCACATTACCCTGACAGCTGTGTGTAAAATAGTATTCCCAGCTCACTCGGGGCAGCCCACATCCTGATTTAATTGTAATGTTACTTATCATGCTACATGCTTATTTTACCAGCTATTCACTTGTTTATTTGTGCATTGCCGCCTCTTGCAACTAGCTACAAGAACGTTGTTTTGTTCACTACTGTGACCCAAGTCTAGTTCAGTACTGGACACATGGTTTAATAAATATCCATGAACGTGCTCCCTGGACCAGCAACATCAGCATCACAAGGAAACTAGTCAGAAATGCTGTAAAACCCTGGCCAGTGCGGCTCAGTTGGAACTTTGTCCCGTGCACCACAGGGACGCAGGTCTGATTCCCAGTCAGGGCACCTACCCAGGTTGTAGGTTCGCTCCCCAGTCAGGGGTCCTATGGGAGGCAAATGATTAATGTTTCTTTTTCACATTGATATTTCTCTCTCTCTTCCTCTCCTTTCTTCTCTCTCTAGAATCAATTTTTAAAAGTTTTAAAAATGTACATATTTTTTAACTGCAGTACAGCATATGGAATATAGTCCGTAATAGTGTGAAAACTATGTATGGTACCAGGTGGGTACTAGAAATATCAGGGGGACACTTGGTAAAGTATATGACTGTCTAATTACTATGCTGTACACCTGAAACTAATACAAAATAATACTGAACACAAGCTGTACTTGGAAAAATTTTTAAATAAACAAACTTTTAAAAAGGCAGGTTATCAAATATGCACCCCCAGACCTGCTGAATCGGAAACTCTCTGGGTGGTGCTCAGCTGGCCTCCATTTAACAGGCGCTCCAGGCCCTGCTGATGCAAACACACTGAGTACCGGGCCCTTGCATATTTAAGTACAGATCATGAAGTTGAGAGAGAGGAAATTACTTTCCAGTGACACACCTGGATACAGCCACAGGTGTGCCTGGTCCCTGAGGCCCACTCAACCCCGTGCTCTGACGGCTGCATTTGAGATCCTTTTCCTCTTGGAGAAACTGTCCTCCCTCCCTCCCTGGGGGCGGACTACCTGTACTGTTTCCTGCTCCAGAGGCACATTATGCTCTTCCAAACAGTTGCCCGAATGAGGCAAAGACAAAGACCATGTCTAAGCTACGTCCCTGGACTGAGTGATTTCTTGGGACTCTTGTTATCCCATCAAGACGTGCTCTGATTTTAAAATGAAGCCGGCAGAAGGTCCCCATCCACCTGCACTGCAGGGGCGCGGATTGCAGCTTCGCTCCTCGCCAACCAAGTGTATCCGCTGTGACGAGGGTTGATTAACAGAAACAAATAAAGGGAGCTCTGTGCACTTGAAAGGCCTTGGTGATCACGCAGACCTAGATCCTTGACTGTCTCCCCATCCCAGCTGCCAGCTAAAATGCTAACTGCTAGTGCGGGGAGGGGGTCCGTGCTGAGATACCTGCAAAGCTGCTACTGACAAGCAAGCACCTGCCTCTGCAGCCTGGGGGCGCCCAGCTGTCAGGGTTAGCCTGGCACCTCCTCTTAAGATGCTTTCCAATCGCTTGGTCCTGCTTGGCTTCCCACTCCCCTCCTCTCTCCCCAGAGCTCCCCACCCTTGGCCTCGGGTGGTCGGTTGGTCGGAAGCTATGCTCCTGGGGAATTCTGTAAGAAGACGCAGCCTGATTGGCAGAGGTCTCCCTGGAGATTCAATAACTGGAAGGACAAAGAGAGTTCGCAGTCTAACCTGTTGCGCTCACCGAATCCACCTGCTCCATTTCCTCCTTAAAATTCCGTCTCATATGAAGTGTTTTCTGTTCATCTCCTAAGGTGTAAAGTGGCACCAGGAAATGGGCTACACAGACCCAGGAACCTAATTCCTTCATTTATCTAAATGCTAATGACCCCAGAGCAAACCAAGAGAAGAGAAGAGAAGGGGGTGGAGGTGGGGGCTGCTGTCTTGGCTACCTCCAAGCCTCAGCTAGAAGTGGCAAAGGTGTGACAAGTGCCATGAAAACCTCGCCCAGCGCAATGCGCAGTTTGGAGTCCTGGAGACCTGTGGGAACATCCACTGACCCAGGGACATGCGTTCTACAACCATGGGTCTCACCAAGGCAGTACCATGGCTGCCTTTTGCCATGGAGAGTTTCTAGAAAATCAATACAATGGAAAAGCACAAAATAAAATACAATCAGTTCATATAAATAGTGTGCCGACCACTTTAAATATATTAGCTCTCGTGCAGTGCCCTCCAATTCCCTGAGACACTAAGCACTGCAGGCCTGGCTGGTGTGGCTCAGCTGGCTGGGCGTGGTTCAGTGCACTGAAAGGTCACTGGTCTGCTTCCGGGTCAGGGCACATGCCCCGGTTGTGGGCTAGATCCTCAGGAGGGGCATGCAGGAGGCCGGTCGGTGTTTCTCTCTCACATCCATGCTCTTCCCTGTCTTTCCCTCTCCCTTCCTCTCTCTCAAAAAATCAGTAAAAACCCTTTTAGAAAAATAAATGTGAGCAAAAAGGGCATTAAGCTTGGACACTAACAGATTTGCATTCAAATGTTCTGTTACCTCGAGGAAGTCAGTTCCCAACCTCAGATGCCCGTGTGCCAAAGGGCCCGCTGTCCGGATGGTTCTCCCCTTGGAACATGGAAACCCCCTGGAAGCTCAGAAAACACGAAGGTCACTTGATGTGGGATGCAGCCTGGAAACTCCCCCGGGCAATTCTCACGCAGTGCACATAGTGTAAGTACCACTGATTGCACAACATAAAGGGGATGGCAAGTGCAGGGCCTGACAGCTGCTCCGTTACTGTCCTCCGAAGCTCTTTCTCCGCTCGTCATCTCTGCTATCCCCGAGAGTCCAGGAAGAGAACAGAGGCCCTCACTGTCTGCCCATCAGATCTGCAGTTCCTTCACATCTAGGCAGAATCACTGACGTTAGAACTGCTGCGAGGCGGACTTTGAGCGTTACCTGTAGATATACATTTTTTTTCTAGGTCATCCACCAGCTCCTGCGACGGACAATTGACTCTCTTGAGCATGCTTGTTATTGACCTTCAAGGTAATGTCAGTGAGATAACCACAAAGGGTGATACACCTGTAAGGAATTATTATTAGACCTAGTAAGGAACTGGAGATGTGTACCTTTGAGAACCCTGCAGAATCATGCCTCTAAAATTAGACATTGAATGAGCTTAAGAAATAAGTTTAAATCCAGTCATGATGACTAGTTACTTAACCCATCTCCTAGCTGATATCGTCCAGTTACAATATTCTTCAGGTTTGGATAATGCTTCCTAATTATAGAATCCCAATAGAGTTTAAAATAGTATCCTTGCTCTGACGGCTGACACATGAGATTCTTTATTTTCTGGTCCAGGCTACACAAATTCTCGATTCCTGGCTTCTCGGTTCTCTGTATGATATTATATTCATTTTGAAAAACAATACAAACAAACAAAAAAGGGAAGGTAACCTGAATATTATAGCATTGTGGTAACCTGAGGTCTTTCTAACCTCAGGATGCTCAGATAAGTGAATTGATCATGATAACCTGGAATGACACATGAACTCGGTCTCCAAATCCCAGCTGTGAATAGGCTAAGCATAAGAAAGCATTAGTCACATGTTGATTTGAAAACCTAATGCGTCATTTAAGCTTCACCTTAGTAATGTTCTTGCTTTGGTGACTTTTGATCAGGTGACCTAGTTTATGTTTGGCCATTTATGTAGACCTGCATTTTGGTTCCCTGTGACGAAATATCGAAATATCTGTGTTGAGGGTGCCCAAGTTTGGTACACTTCACAGAGCAGACCCAGAGCTGTGTGTGTCTATACGGTGACAGGCAGGGAGGGAGGACACCGAGGAAATACAGGTAGAAGATGAATCCTGAACTGATGAGCAAAAGCTGAGCCTCTCTGTGGTTTTGTGAACCACTGGAATGCAAAGCATGTTCACTGGAGAGCAGACCGAGAGAGAAAGCAGAGGAGGGCATCAGAGAGTAAGTGGGAACTCAGCCGGGTCAAGGAGGCATAAATGAGTTGAAACTAAGGACCATGTGGAGAAATCCTAAAAGAATACTAATAGTAAGGTACACACATACAAGAGCTCGAAATAAATGCTGCCCGGTGCTTGCAGAATCAAGCAATGAATCACATCTTTTAGTCCCATTCATCCCATTTGTAAGTGTCTCTGAGGACAACCTCTAATGGTTCCGGTGGACACACGTCTGTATTGTTCTCTTTTCTGGTGAGCATCACTCAGGAAGGATTGGGGATGGGACATGCTGAGCTTTCAGCAGCCATGGATTTGTAAACACACGTGCCAGGACTAAATGGGAAGGGCTCCAAGAAGACCGGCCCAGCCCCCAAAGGCAGGCCCACGAGGGTCAGATGAGTTGTGATAAAGAGTAATATTCACGCCCTGGCCGGTTTGGCTCAGCGGTTGGAGCGTCGGCCTGCGGTACAGAGAGACCCGGGTTCGGTTCCCACTAAGGGCACGTACCTCGGTTGCAGTTTGTCCCCGGCCCTGGTTGGTTGTGCGGGTGGCAGCCACTCGATGTGTCCCTTCATGTCGATGTTTCTCTCTCTCTCTCTCCCTCTCTCTCCCTCCCACTCTGTCTGTACAAAAAATGGAAAAATGTCCTCGGGTGAGGATTAAAAAAAAAAAAAGAATAATATTCACAATAATAGGTATATGTGCTGACCGCGTGCATCCCGTTTTAAATGCTTTACTCTCATTTAGTGCTGCCAATAAGGCTACTGGTAAGTTAAGATTCTTTTGGCTGCAAGAAATGGAATGCCTTCTTCAAACTGGCTTCACCAGGAAGTACATTATTCTCTCTGTCAGGAGAAACCCAGAAGTAGGGCAGACTTCAGGACTGGGATGATTTGGTGCTTTAACCATCTCATCTGACAACTGGTTGTCTATCTCCGCCCACGCTCTTCCACCTCAGTGTTGGCGCATCCTCAGAGCACAGCAAGACATCAACAGCAGCTCCAGGTTGTCACATCCAACGTCTAGACGGAAGAGGGACTCTTTCGTGCTCTCTCCTAAGGGGCAGGGTGTTGGTCAATAGCAGACCCCCCCCCCTTCTCAGCACCCATAACTGGGATGTGTGCCTACTCGGGAAGCAAACAGCACAAGGCTCACTTCCCCGAGGAGCAAACTCTACGGAGGAAGGGTGGAGACCTGAACAAAGCTGGAATTTCATGAAAAAGAAACAACACAACCATGTCCACTACATAGAAACCATCGTTATCCTCTGAAAGTTAAACTGAGGCCCAGGGAAAATCGAATGACCTTCCCAAGGTCACACAGCTCTCAGGAAGAGCCCGGATGTATTTTCCGGAAGTCTGATTTAAAGCCCATACTGTAGGCCCGTAGGCATACTGCCATGGTGATGAAGGAAGAGGGCAGACGAAACTAGCCATGGATATCTGGCAGTTGATGTCCTAGACTTCTTCAGCATTCGGTCTGTTGTCATTAAGAACTCTAGTAGCCAATCAAAGGGAGCAAAATCCCACCTCCTCAAATAAGTGAGCAAAAGTGAGGCAGGGTGTTAGGATTCCAGACCCATCCATGGGCTGAGACACTGCAGAAGTGCAGGGAGAGCTCAGGGGTAGAGAAGACCCAGGCTCCCAGGGCCTTAAGACGAACTCCAGGCCCTACCGGGCAGAACATGGCCTTAGGTTGGGTGAGACCTAGGTCAGGCAGGGCGTGGGGCTGAGTCAGCTGGCCCTTGAACCTGGGAAGACAGAAGCTGGCTGGGGAAATTGGAGACGGACTCGGGTTTCACAGCCCTAGTCAACGTTAAAACAAAAAACATGGATGTATCCACAGTCGTAAAAGAAACTTACCATTCCTTAGGACTTGCTTAGACCCACAATAAGTGGCAGTCACCCACCTCTCGCCACCACAATCCTCTAATCGGAAATGGACTATTAAGTGTCCAAAATCTACAACTGGAGTAATGAAAACCGAGCTTAGAAATGATAATAGTGAGGTCATTATGGGGATTTTTTTCCCAGTAGGGAGGCTGATGGTCAGTCAAACTCTATTCCACATCTAAATTCAATACATATTGAAAGCAAAGGTTTTCTTCAAGGACCTATTTGAGAATAAATAAGTAGAATCGTACAAGGAAAACAAGAACGACATCTTCTTCCTTGGTCCCTGCTGGTTTCTGAAGATGCTCTTTCCCTCACTGCTTCTCTTAGCCATGAGGGCCCTCCTCAAATTCTGTCTCTGGGTAGGAGATGCCTGAAAGGCACCTAATGCCGCCTCTGCAAAGACAAGGGAAAGCAACGGGGCTGCTTTTCAAGACTGTTCTCCCTACAGAAAAAGTCAACATATTTCTCCTCTTGAGTGAAATCACTTACATTCAAATCACAACAAAGCAACATCCAAAATGGAAAGTTGAGTGAGAGTGTGGCTAATTTAGGCAATAAGGCCCCAGTGTCTTGTTAATTATCTGGACAATTTGCAAACATCAAGTGTGGGCGGGAGGTGATCCAGGTCCTGTGTTGCAAGGTAAAAAGTTTCAAATTAACCTGTGTATTACTCCTCTGCAGTTCTGGTCACTGCTATCCCACCCGCACCGTCCACACAGCAACAAGGATTTCCGGTTCCATATGCTGCCTCCAGGGTAGGGTTGTTAGAGCAAAAAATGCAGATGAAAAGAAAGGATGGCTGCACAGCCTCGAATTTCCAACTACACTTCTGAGGCCCTCGGCAGCTGCTTTTATAAGGAAAAGCTTTCTTTGCAAGGACTTGGGTATTTTGAGTAGCAAAAGAAAAAATGTTTTATGCTCAATAATAGATTTGAGGATAAAGAGCTAGCGAGGTCCTGGTCCCATTCTAGAGCATCGGGAAAGAACAGACCAGAAAGAGAGTGGGGCTGGGGCAGAGGGAGCAAGGAGGGTAGTGTGGAGAGGCTGGAAGGGACCTTGTAACCAGTAGCAGCGTTAGTGTCAGAAGCTTCCTCGGCATCTGCCTGAGAAAAGCAGTCAGTTACCAGCATCAGGACGCTCTCAGGAGCTGAGTTCACATCTAGAGACTCTCTGGTTACCAGTAGAGGGTGCATCCCACTGTGGTGTCTACCACGTACCAGCTGTCCTCCCCAGGTCTTCAATAACAACACTCACCCACAACAGCCAGTGATGAGCCTGTGGATCCTTTAGCAAGAGTGACATCATTTGACCCCTCCCCAAATTTTCTCAGTCTATCTACATTGCTCCATGAGTCAACTGACCTTGTCAATGGCCCAGGGCAATCAGAAGCCCCATAAATCTGAGGATAGGGGCCTGGGTGCCTAGAAAGTTGCTGATGTTACAGATGGGAAAGACTGTACTAAAGTGGATGAACAGGCTTAAGCTCCCCTCTTAAAACCCTCTGATGATGAAAGATCCTGCCCTCTCTTCAATATAGCTGGCTTATAGCACTGGCCTATCTAGGTCAAGTCTACAATACCAGTTATAAACCTGAAATGTATCTACTATCCCTCAATAACATCATAATTTTCTTCAGCTGCCACACATGCTCACAAGATTTGACCTGAAGAAAGAGAGTCCTGTTCCGAAACATGTAGCAACTCAGCATGCCGCGGCCTCGGAAACCCATGTGGTCTTCCCAGGTGTTGCCTGCCAGGGAGACAGGCAGTAACATCACAGGTCTGTTTGTTCCTCTTTTTTTTTTAATCCTCACCTGAGGACATTTTTCCACTTTTTGTTCAGGTACAGTGGGAGGGAGAGAGAGAAACATCGACGTGAAAGGGACACCTCGAGTGGCTGCCACCCGCACAACCCAACCAGGGCTGGGGACAAACTGCCACTGAGGTACATGCCCTTAGCGGGAACCGAACCCGGGTCTCTCTGGACCGCAGGCCGATGCTCTAACCGCTGAGCCAAACCGGCCAGGGCTGTTTGTTCCTCTTTAAAGGAAGGGGGTGAGCCACGGGGGGTCTACACTCACTGATTCCACGATTTCCAGAGTCCCTGGCTGGACTCCAACAGAAATCTTTCACTTTTATTTATTCCTGTCTCCAAGACAAAAAGCTGCAAATTCATTGGCAATCAGCAAAACATCAAGAAATGCAGAGGAAAAGAAACCTACATCTATTCAAATTGCCTGATTCCCGCGCCCCCCCCCCCCCCCCCCCGCACTGTTAAAGACACAGCCAACAGCTGGAGTTCCACTGACACTGGGTCCATCTCTCACCTTAGAGCACCTGCCCCCTCCAACCTGACTGAGGGGCTCCATGAGAAACAAAGAAAACAGGACTATAAACTAGACGGCAATGTTCTTTGCCAAGTTGTCACTGCAGGGTTGACAGATGAGTTTTCTTCTTGAACATAGGCTCTGCCTCCAATGCGAAATGAGCTTACTTCTGACTCTCCTTGGTTTGGGGCTTATCTGTGAGTCCTAGTGACTCTGGCAGGTGATGTGACAGCCCTAGTACCTCTGAAATCAGAGGTCATAAGCAACAGGGTGCTAGAGACCAGATAAGGCCTGTGGACATGCTCTATATGCTAAATAACCCACCTGGGGCCTTACTAGTGTTTAATTAATTGCAGTATATGGCATCTATTTTATTGTTCTAGGGGCCTCTGGGAGCTCAGTCTTAAAAGAAAGGGAGATGGCAACATGATTTTACATATGCATCGCTCCCAAGCGACTGCAACGGCCTCCCTCAGAGTCTTCTGAGGTCTGTCATGCTCACTCAAAAAAAAAAAAACAAAAAACAAGAGAATTCTTGTTTTGTGTATTCCTGATGCATTCTAGGGACTCGTGCATCAGTGAGCAGTAAAACCCAAGAAACGAGAGAAAGACAGCAGCTCCGTGCTCTGGGAATCCAATAATATTCCCAAGAGCTTTAACAAGTGCAGCCAAGCAGTGGCCAGTCAGCCATCTATGGCGCCCCAGGACTGGAACTCTATTTTTTTCCTCTTATTTGCTGTATTTCAGCACTTAGCTATCTTCAGACACTAAGTTTCATTTCTTTTTTATTATACTCTGTTGTGTATTCTGTTGTTGTTTTTTCCTACTAAAATTGTAATATAACTATGTAATCCAAAAGAGAGACAGAGACATAGAAAAGGGTGGGCAGATACCAGTAGTGTTATCCATGGTCCTTGGAGTTAGAAAATGTGGGTTCATTTTTAGATCTTCTTCTTGGTGTCTGCAACCTTGAGTAAGATATGACCTTCTTCAGCCTTTGTTTTCATCTGTAAAATGTGGATGCTACATTAGAGAATGTTTTTGAGAATAAGAAAAATAATTCATTGGAAGAAAGATGTTACTCTCCTTACTCCCATCCCATCAACCAAACACAAACACTGGTGGTATTTTGTGTATTTCCTCCAAATATTTTCCCAATAAACAAAAATTTGATAGTATTAAGTAGAGTATAGGTCTGAATTTGTAGCATGCTTTTAAAAATTCTAATCTGAAATCATTTTAGACTTACCAAAATGTTGCAAAGATAATTGAGTTCCTGTATGCCATGCATCTATCTAGCATCTCTCATTGTCAATATCTTACAATTAAAAAATAGTGCAATTATTTTTTAAAAGGCAATTAACATTTGTACAACATTTTTCACCAAACTACTGGTTTTATTTGGATTTCACCAGGCTTTAAACAAACTTTTGTTGCTGCTGTTGTTTCAGGATCCAATCCAGGATCTCCGATTGTGATTTGTTGTCTCAGCTCCTTAGTTTTCTTTACTTGGTAATAGTTCCTCATTTCCTCTTGTTCACAAACTTGACACTTCAGAAGATCACTGATCAATTGTGTTGTGGTATAGCCCTTAGCTTGTCTTTGTCTGGTGCTTTCTCATGATTGGTTGAAGTTATACATTCAGGGCAAGAATTCCACAGAAGTGACGTGTCCTTGTCATTGTGTCTTATCAAGGAGTTCAGGATGCCAATATTCCTTCTTACTGGTGACATCAACCGTGATCAAGTTTCTACTTTCACTTTGCAATTGATAAGTGTCTTGGGGCAGATATTTGAGAGAAACAAATACCTTGTTTCTCCTCAAACTTTCTCATTAATTTCAGCATCCATTGGTAGATCTTGCCTTGCCTACAAGCAACAATTACTACTAAGATGTTCTAATAATGATTTCCTATTTCCTTCATTCTCTATACATTTATTCACTGGCATTATTCTGTAAAGAAGAGATACCTCTTCTGCCATATTTATTCATTCAACTATTATTCTATCACCGTAGACTCATGGATCTTCCTTTTATTATCTATTCTTGTTCATTATTTTGTGGCCCAGATTGTTCCATCTTTGGCCATTGGGAGTTTGTTATTAAATTTGACCCCTGATTCCTTTTAACATGGCCTCATCCTTTACAAACACTTTCTTACTTCTGGGCATTGCAAAATACTCCAGGCTCGTGTATCCCCACTCTATCCCCAAGGGTTAAGGTGTTTTATTTTGTTTTCCCTTTCCCAAATTGCAAGGGGATTTGCCAATGCCCCAGAGCAATAATTTCTCCTCCTGCCCTTCCAGATTAAGGACTCATTTCAGAGAGGAAATAGAGAGGGAGTTGGGTGTAAGAGGAGTTTTGTGCCTCTCCTGTAGCAACAGCATCTTTTCTCCCCTAGGCCTGCACCAGATGTAGTCTTCCCTGGTAAGTTTAGAGAACAGCCTGTAAGAGGATGCAGTAGATTCCTATGTCTGCAGCCCTCATGAGCTTCATACTATCCACCAGCCCACACTTGACCTCCACAATGAGCCAACTTCTTGCTAATGTCTACAAACACCTCAGATAAGCACCTTGCAGGTGCCTGTCTTTCCCAAGATTTCAGGTCAGTCGGTGGCCCTGTGATTTTAGATATCTGATGATACAAGAAACGTCAGGGTCCGTATTCTGTGTGCCTGTGTTCTTGTTGTAAGGTTGGAAGTGATGCTCTTCCTGACTCTTTCCCGAGTGGAACCTGGGAGACCAAGCATGACTGGGAGCTTACCTTCCCCTTTTTAGCAAGTTTCCTTCTTCCTGAGGCAGGGACCCAGCCTCATTAGCCGAACCTTCTGATCAGTAATTGCCCCCACAGACATGCACAGCTCCCCAAGAACTATTAGGCTGAACTTTTTAAAATTACAAATTTGGTTAACCTCAGGCCCACTCTGTAATTTTTCAATTGCTGCTTCTTGCAATGCGGGTGGAAGTCCGGGGAACCCTGGCATAACAGTGCTCGCTCTCTGCGGCGTGGGAGTGCAGCCAGGGGTTGGGTAGAACGGCCAATGCATCCCAGCCATGCCGGGCAGAGCAGGGCTGAGAAGGGGAAGTCAGTGCAAAACACTTGAGTTCAAGAAGTTCTGGGCGGCCCTGGCCGGTTTGGCTCAGCGGTAGAGCATAGGTCTGTGGACATTAAAGTCACAGGTTCAATTACAGTCAAGGACATGTACCTCAGTTGTGGTTTGTCTCCGGCCCTGGTTGGGGTCGTGTGGGTGGGAGGCAACCAGTCAGTGTGTCTCTCTCACTCTCTCCCTCCCTCCCTCCCTATCTCTCTCTTCTCACTCTATCTGAAGATAAGAGAAAAAGTGTCCTCGGGTGAGGATTAAAAAAAAATAAAAGTATTGGGTGCCTGCTTTGTGGCAGTGCTCACTAGGCAAGGGGGACACGTGGATCGAATGACGAGGGTCTTGCCTCCGCTACCTGCCAGTCTAACACATGAACAATACACTGTGATAAATAATGTGCCAGAGGTATGCACAGATGCTACAGGACAACCTGTGGAAGCAGTTATTTTCCTGGGGAGTTCTCAGAAAACAGAGGAGGGAAAGCAAACCCTGAGATGAGCACATGAGGAAAAGTAGCTGGTTTTGGAGGTGATCCCAGGAAACACCCGTGAGGAAGTGGGAACGGAGACAGGGAAAGGAAAACAATAAGGGGTTTATTATCGAGATCGGCCATGCTGGAGCGTCTGGGAGCCCACCAGCAACAACCTTGATTATTCAACCCAAAGAGTAATCGTGCTGGTATTGGTGGGGCCGGCTGCGTCCCGGGAGAGACATCAGGTTAGTCTCCCTGTGCTGGCAGCTAGCTCGGTGCCTGGGCAGAAAGAACACCGTGGCCGGAGAGAGCTCCCAGGCAGACCCACAGAGACTGGCTGCTGGAAGTCCAGTTGGTACCCACAGGAAGGAGCCGAGGGGTTGTGGGTGGACGACTGACAGCATCGGCTGCAACATGTGGCATTAGTAGCACCGAAGAGAGGACGCCCACGGGAAGAAGAAACGACAGGAGTAGAGAATGAGGAACAACCTTGTGACAGTGTGTTCCAAAAAACCGCTTCGAGGGGATAGAACGAATGGGAATGAGGCAGGGAAAGCCCACAGGTGGAGGGCTCAGGCAGAACCATCGGAAAAGAGCAGGTGGGGGGAGTGGGGAGCAGAGGAAGGGGAGCCGGGTCAGGGCTGTGTGGTGACGCGCGCTCTCTGCACGCCCCGGTCCATTTCCACGTGCACTCCCACGGCTGTGTTGTGTGTGCCCCGCTGGGGCTTGGGTTTCAAAGGAAAATGTGGCAAAGTCTGGTCCTCGAGCAGTTGACATCCCTGAGCTTTTCCCTCCTACCGACTTGGAAAAAGAGGTTGTCTCATTCTTTCCTTCACTCCCAGAGAGCCAACAGCATGCCTGGCTCGGGGAAGACCCTCGATATACATCTGTGAGAGTGAATTAAAGTACGTTATCACTCCTCAGCAATCAATGCGGAAAGGAATGAGCATCAAGACATAGAGTATTCACAAGGCAGTGTGGGGGATAACAGTGAATCATAATTATCATTATAATAACTAACATTAGCGTTTTAGTTTAGGGAGGCAGGGAAGCAAAGCAAATAAGTAAGTGGCAGAGCTGGGATATAATCCAGATCTGTCTGTTTCTGAAGCCCCGGCGTTTATCAAAATACCATGGTTTCTTCAACAACTTCATCACATTTTAATGAAAATTCCCCAAATTGTGGCCGCTCCACCAGCAAGCAAATAAGCTCAGGGCCTGGCCAGCCGTCCTGTCTGCCCGCTCACCCGCCACCTCTCCCAGGAAGTGGCCTCGGACAAGCAACTACATTTGTGGAAGCGACTGCAGGTCACATGGCGACAGTTGCTGTACCGCATCCCATTTCCCCAGAGCTCAGCGTTCGTTCCTCCTGGACAGTGTGTCTGCAAGAATCCAAAAAGCATTTGTGTCCTTTGGGCAAACAAAGGCCTTTTTTTTTAAAATAAAAGCAAGAGAGGAAATTATTTCTCAAGCAGTTCCTAATGAAATAGGACTTGTCTCTCTGTGTATTTGGTGAAAAAAGAATTGAAAAGTTTCTCTCCAGTCTAAATAAACCTTGACAGCTTCCCAGAAGCACCTGCAGCCTGTTGAATAAACAGAGCACATTTGAAGGAACATTTCTCAGCTCTCTTAGGATGCAATTGTTTTTCTCTTTCAACTAAAAATAAAAAACCATTTTAATTTGATGCTGTAATCCTGGGCTTCAGCCGTTCAGGTTGCCTTGTTCATTCCACTGGAATCTGGAGAGAAATTGATGGAAGTAAAGGGTAGGACTTCGGTGGGTCTGAAATGGCACGTCTCAAACTTGAACGTGTGTGAGAATTACCTGCGCGATCTTGCCGAATGCAGGCTACGGTTCCGTAAGTCTGGACTATGGCCTGAGATTCTGCATTTCCAACGAGCTCACAGGTGATGCGGTTGCTGCTGGTCGGAGGACCACCCTCTGGAACTCTTCCACCATTCTGTAGCAGCTCGAACGCAGCCAGAGACCATCCGTGCCTGAATGAGCAGGCTGTTCCCATTACACTGTAGTACTTACAGAGTCAGGCGGCGGGCAGGATTGGGCCTGCAGACCACAGTTTGCTGAAATCTGTATAGATAAAGGTTTCCTGGACATATGAAGGTGCCCACTTGTGTTGATAAGTGAAAAAACTTGGATTAGAAAGCATATATAATAACTTTAAAGAATAATAACAACAAGTAAGCCTTAAAAAATGAAACTCTGCCCTGGCCGGTTTGGCTCAGCGGTTAGAGCATCGGCCTGCGGTCCAAAGAGTCCTGGGTTCGGTTCCCGCTAAGGGCACGTACCTCGGTTGCAGTTTGTCCCCGGCCCTGGTTGGTCGTGAGGGTGGCAGCCACTCGATGTGTCCCTTTCACATCGATGTTTCTCTTTCTCTGTTTCTCTTTCTCCCTGAACAAAAAGTGAAAAAATGTCCTCAGGTGAGGATAAAAAAAAAAAAAAAATGAAACTCTGAATAACAGGAATCTAGGTGTTTTACCTTTTTTTTTCTTCTTTTTGCATATTTTTTGTACTTCTGTTTTTCTGGGGAAAGTGAAATGCCAAACATAAAAGGGCATTTTAACTTAAAAAAAAAACAAAACAAAAAAACAATTATAGCACCCTAGAGAGACACTGTCTTAGCATATAGTTAACAATGACACAAAATCTTCCAGTTTTTGGCCACTTTCGTTCAATTCAGAAGCTGAAAATGCCACATTGTCACCAGGCACAGCCCAAACCTGACATGCATTAATGGAATAAGGCCAATCCACACATTTCTAATTCAAGTGTGGCCTTTTCAATACATCCTCCCAAATTCAGCCTGAGGGCTGCCCCCAGTCTGTGTTTTTCCATGAGTTTGACAGTGTGACATTGGACAAGTTTCATGACCTGCAGAGAGGAGCTGAGGATACTTCTCTCCAGGCTCCTCCTGCAATAAATGTCCCCGATTAGTGATCACAAGGGGGGACCGTTAGCTGCTCACAGACAGTAGTTTCAGTCCACGGCTGCCTGTTAAATCTACAAGGGTGATAACAGCAAGGACACTGAAATTTTAAAACCAGACACTGCCTACTAAAAAGCTGTTGAATGCTGTTGCTTGTCCCCTGAAGCCCGCTGAAGGATGGTGATGGGACATGGCCACTTTCTATTCATGGCCTCAGGTGAGCTCCGGTGGGTGGCAGCTCAAACTGTGATGGCATGCCAGCGCAACAGACTCTAATTCAATCCACTTGCTATTTCAGTTGGAAGGAGAGCCCACTGCAGAGAGAGCAGGTGGAATTTAACTTGTTGAGGGGTGAGGTGAGGGAACAATGCCATCGTTTTTTAAGGTGATGCTTACAGAAAAATCTTACCATTACATTTTACTTTCAAAGATATACCCCCCAAGTGCCACACAGCTGGGAAGCCAGAGGTCTGCACAGTTCCTGTCTGGGGCTGCAGTGTCTACAGTCTGCAGGATGCAGCGAAGCCAGGCGTTTGGCTGCAGGCAGGAGCTGCCCATCCTCCCCAGCGAGTTAGGGGCCATTGTTCATTATGTGGAGAGCCAGGGCTCTGAGGTCGGAACACAGCCCGAACATTTCAGCACATGTTAGTATCCCCCTCTCCCAACCCTGGCCTCCTCGCTAGGCCCCTTGGGGATCTCTAATGAGCTGTTCAAGAGGCAAGATTCTTCTTATCAACAGAGAATGGGTTCCCAACCGATGTCGGCAAAACAGCCCACATTTTCTGCAGTGTCCCCTCTTCCCAGAGCAAACCTCTCCACAAGCTATGCTGTAAGCTGGAAAGGAACTTTCCAAGGGTACAAAAGAGTGTTTGCCTCGTCCAGCTAAGAAATTTATGTTGGCGAAGAAATCAAGCCAGAAACAATAAGAGGGGAAGAAGATAAACAGGGGTGAGGTGCGGCGAGGCCTCGTCTCTATGTGATGTCCGGGGCACCTTCTGCTTTGCCCTGGCTGAAATTCTGTGAGGTCGGCGGTCATCTAGACAGACATGAAAGATCATAACAAGTCTTGGTGTCCAGTCGGGCTGGGGATGGAGGTTACTGGGTGCACCACAGTCACTGGTAATCAGGCCTCACCTGGGGTGCATGTGCATGTGTGTGCGTGTGAACCCTTATGCGTGCATGGGTTTGAATACAAAGCTCTGCTTATACCGAGCATCTTGGAAAACGGTGCGTATGGTTCTGAAAGAGGAGTCTTGAAACTCGCCAACACGATGCCTCTCTCGTCTAACTAACTGAAACTATTGTTCGAAACTTTGATGCAGGTTTTCATTTATTCAACCTTCAACAAATATTTACTGAGTTCCTATATTTCTTACTACTGAAACTCTCATTGATGAAACATCAGCAGGTATATCATTTGAAAGCTTATTGAAGATGCAGCCGCCCAGGCTTCTTTCCAGCCCGACTGGATCAGGACCTACCTTCTAACAAGATCTGCAGGTAATTAGCATGCGCATCAAAGTTTTAGAAGCACTGGACTATGTGATGAACATCTGTTGCATGAATAAATAAAAGGGTGAATGAACACACTGGGCTCATGAGTCGGGACAACCCAGCTTTGCTGTGTTGACAGAGGGAGAATTCCCTCAGTGGCGTAAGTCATGTGAGCAGGCGTGCACCAAAGCCCATCGGGACGTTTGAAGCGCAGGACAGAATTGAAAAGGGTGAAGAGGGAAAGTGAGACCTCTGTGAGCTGAGGGAGTGAGGGCCGCTGCTCAGATTTTATTATCCAAAGGGGGATTGAAAAACTTGGCTTGATGCAGTGTCATTATCCAAAGGGTTTCTTTGGTGTTTGCTGTGTAGCAGGCTGCGTACGAGGTTCCGGATGGTAAGCTTGTGTTAGATTCAACCAAATGGGGTTGAAGGTCAGGCCAGGGTCTGAGTCAGTCTGGGGGATAACCCCTGAAACACCTGGCTATGCTGATTGGCTTGAGCCTGGGTCATGTGCATGTGAAGAGCTCTATGGAACACACCTGCCGCGCCAGCAAGAAT